>NC_137811.1:2647546-2856189 GCF_963921795.1 Nannobrachium achirus
TATAACATTATCATGATAAGATATGATGTCTAACCTTACGATGTCTATGATCATGTAAGTATAGTATATATGAATATGTTTATTATTGATCACAGATCTAGAAACCATGTTGCTATCGTGGTTTTAAGATTCAGATATGAAATATGATATCTGTGTCTGTCTTTCCTCCCTTAACATCGAAAAAAAGGCCAGAGAGAAATAGCCTATTTTCTATATCCAGAGGTAAATCATTTTCGGTTGGTTTGTCATGTGTTAGCAGCCTGGCTTCAGTGGCTTACCTTGGAGTACGCATCACACATTTATTGCGCACCATATAGCTCTTGGTGAATATCATCATGTACACAACATTTTAATGAGGCCACATGCATTCTATTTACAGCCTTTCGAAAGAGAGGTTACAGCAAAAGGTTCCTCCGAACAATAAAGAATAACACACTGGCGGCTCTCTCTCCCACTCGCCCATTACATACAGACACATCCATAGACAGCCAGATAGATATTGCTTCTTTACAGGACTCTAATTCCAATAGCCCTAGCCCCATTGGATTCACAACGGTAAACTCATCTGCGGCCACTAGAGGTCACCAGAGGCCACTCAACGGCCCTGGTGTTGGTACTGACCTGGACAGATCATCTTCATCTTCCAGTTCCCAACAGGTGGCTCCTCCATTTCCTATAAGCCAGCTCAATTTTTCCATCTTCTAATGCAACCCACTCCCCGATCAGTACTACTCTTGTTCCCTTCATTACCACCTTTTCACATACTTTACAGCCCCTACATCACACTTTCAAACAGAACTTCACAAAGACACAACAAACATACCCATCATTAGGGACATATAGGATGATGTCTGCACTTAGAAAAACACACATCCACCTTTTTCCTCCCTGCCCGCTCAAACTCCCAAGCCACTACATATCCAGATCCAGGAAATTCATTAGAAACCCTTATAGTCATAGCTCAGCCCCTATTCAAGATTCACTGGGTGCGTTTATATGCACAGATGTATTCCACTTATATTCTACATCATTACTTGCACATTTTGTCATACACATTAAATAGGAGAAACCAAACATCCAACGTGCATGCTGTTACAGCGAGCAGAAGCAATTTACAATCTGCATCTAATATGTTTAATGTTTAAACGAGTTAGAATCACGCAAAGACATCCAACCTGAACCGTGGGTGTGCAGGGGGAACCCCAAAGGCAGTTGTGAGTAAAGGACACCCAAATGGCTAGTGTCCATATTCTGAGAACTTTAGCCAAAAATAGCAGATCGGCTATTTTCGGCAAAGAGGTTTGGTGTAGAAAGGAAAAAAGAGCACACTAAATACAAAGAGAAAGATCAAGTTTATTAAAGGTGATACACCATGAAATTTCACTTTTCCTATTTTAAAGGAGAATTCCTCCCCAGAAGGGTTTCTTACCTTTTATTTATATCATTTTGTATAAAAAAAAGGGTCCAGGTGTTGTTTACATCCATTACTGCATTGCTGTGATTTTCGGCCGGACCGCATAGACGATTAGCACTTCAAAACGGCATATCTGCGGTCATAAACAAATACGTTTATATAAACTTGATTAAACAGCAAAATTCCACTTCAGACAGTGTCGCCTAGTCCTACTGTGTGTTACTGGGCCACCATTGATGATGTCATCACGCCACCCTCCTAGAACCAGGCGTACGTGAGCGTGGCTGTGAAAGTTCTCCTTTCCAACACTAGGGGCGTAGTTCTTCAGTTTCGAGCCAACTATAAACAGCGTGTGTGGAGCGTCTATTCATTCTCTAAGGATTTGCAACGCTTCTACATCTTCCCTTCCACCTCTATTCTTCTTTTATTCATTTTAGCAGTAATGGAGGATAATTATGAAGATTCTGTCGCCATGTCTGAGGAAATGGATTACGGTAGCGCTCCTTACATGTTTGAACCTGAGTGGTCGCCTGCGGAGTTGCTCGAGATGGAACAGCAAGCTTTGTTATTACAGTCACAGGCTGAAGTCGCTTATGGCGTTCCCCAACCACGGCAGAGACAGTTAGAAGAGCCTCATTTATGGTGTAAATGCTCAAACTGCACCAAAATGAACGCTGATGAGGAATGCATGTGCTGTGCAGAGTTTTATTTGTGGCAGCCAGAGTACGAGGATGAAGATGACCGACCTTGTATCACCACATCGGAAGATTTTGCACCCATGATAAACAGAGGGGTTCTTGAAACTTTTTTTCTCTCAAAGAGAATAAACTGGAAACAAAGACCTGATCCGGAGGGAGAAAATGGCCACTTATCAACTGAGTAAGTGTTGCATTATCCTTTATTCGCCTTCTGATTCTAACCATTAGCCTACTTTTCTGTAAACATAGTTACAACCATGTCTCGCGTTGACTATCTTATTATAGAGAGTATTTGAAAGCTAAATGCCTATACTTTTATTTGACAAACAGCAAAGACGCTGTTATCATAACGTTTAGTACATGTTATAACACAGTATGTTGGCTAACTGTGCGTCTTTTTCAACAGTCAGTGCCGGCTGGCAGCCTACAGACACGTACTTGAATGGCAGCTGAAAGGAGAAAGGCTCGGATTCTGCAATAGAGTCGTTTTGCCGAGCTGCGTCATATCGGCCGTGAGACGGCAATATCCATCGATTTCGGGTTTGTACCGGGGATTTATGGAGGAAGCAGGCGATCTGAGGGAAAAATATACCTGGCCCGTTACTCCAGTTCAGTAGCCTGCCTAATCTTGGAAACCTGATGTCATCATGTGTCTAAACAATAGCCTACAATAGCCTACCAAACCCTTTTCCTAATCCACTGTTACGTATATTTTATCTTTAGATGTGTTTTGTTATTTTTGCTGTTTTTATACATAGCCTACCACTGTATTGTCTGAAAGGAAGTTGAACAAAAACAAGTTTTACTCTTATGTACCTGTACAGAAAGAATAACAATAAAGTGCAACATTTTTTCACCATTTGATTTTGTGTTCCAAACCCATTTTATTTATGTGATGGCATAATCATTAGACATTGTTATTCATTGTTTTATGTCTATTCAGTCTAAGTATGCAGGTGTCTAGTTCTACAAAGCTTTGAGAGCATTCCTGCAATGTGCAATGAGCCTTCACCCATTATAAAGGCAATAATAAATGTATAATGATTAGATAGCTCTCAAAGAGGAATAATAATGTAGCCTGCATAGTTTATCTATATGAATTGTTTAGCCCCCCCCCCCTATTTATCATATAAATGTTTGTATCTACCTGTTTATTGTAATCATCCAGAAGTGATATAGGCTACAATCAAGCCATTATTTGTGCTACTCCAATAATATTCATTTGTACACTCTAGGTAATGATTATCAACAACCTTTACTTCTATTTCTAAGAATATGGTAACATCTGCTTCTGTAAGGAAGACTATTTCTGAATAACAGATAGCAGTCAGATAGAATGTCCCCCCCCCCCCCCCCATTATTGTAATCCTTTTCAAGCAAAACACAACCTTTCTATAGAAGTGTGAAAGTGTGAGACCATAGAAAGGCCAATACCCCCCAAGTAGTACATACACCAGGAAGAGAAATTCTATTGCAGTGATAATTTTGTAAGAACCAGTTACTTTAGCCAATACGCCAGCCATATTCTTTATCAATTTTAAAAATCTAAAAGTAGCATAACATGTGGAAAATAAAAAGTGTTATTACATTATAATCTAAGAAAAAATGAAATACAGATTTACAATAATGATCTAAACGTTATTGTAGAAAGGAAGCAATTGCAGCATTACACAATTTGAAAGTTTTTTGGTATCATTTTATTGATACAAATACAAATACAGTGACTGAGATAAGGCATTTGGTTCTGATAGTCAACATGTATAATGCACAGTGTGAATATAATTATTATTGTACATCGGTATGGTGGTATAAGGGTGTAGGTACCAGTGAAAAACACTATGGTAACATGATGAACTAACAACGGAATTGAACTAACTTATACTAGTTGTGTCTGTGAAAGCAGTGCAAAATCTATGCATTGTTATAGTTTTTACTATTTGCGATGACTAAAAATCGAAGACCTCTTTGCCATTAGCTCAGCCAATTCGGGCCTAGGCTCCTTGGCTACATTCACCCTGGGTAATTTCTTCTTTTCCCTTTCTTTTTTGGTCACCAACGGCTCCTTTCTGCTCAAGTCCATCGTAGCGTCCAAAAGTTCACGACGGAAGGGTAGCTGTTGTGTCGGTTCAAACTGTGGTTTAGCAACCCAGTTTTTGCTGGCCTTGGTCACTTGGATTTTCACCTTCAGCTTTCCTATGGGTTTTGAGAGAAACAATACATTAGAAATGTCATCATAAATGCCACATAAATATGACACTCATACTAGTGTTATTGATGCGTCATTACACAATAGTTTTGCTAGCTTTACTATTAATAATTGCTTATCAAATTGTTACCTGTTTTGGTCCTGGCTTGCTCCCTGCCGACATTCAGGTTGTGATCCATGACAGCTAGCATGCTACGGGCCAGCATGGAGTCATAGAAGAAATGATTTCTTTTGGGGCAATATTTCAAATAGCTGTTATGGTACACTTCGAGACTTCCTGCAAAGTTAGACGTATAAGCATCAGTTGGAGTATTAGAGTTTATCACCAGAATAAATCAACACTACAGTCAATTAGGTGCTTGTTGTTATATGAGGCAATAAACAGACAGAGTGGATTATTAGAGCACATTCAAATAGAAATACAAAGCTAAAAATGTAGTTGTATTGGGCAAAAGTACAAGTTCAGTAATGGGTTATTTCGGATAGTAAAAGAAATGATAAAGCCTGTATTATGTGATTTTACACATACCTGTGTGTTTGAAGTGTGCCATTTGTTGGAGGTCACGAATAATAGCAGCATCCAACACAATGCCCTGAACTACACGAAAGGCAGAAGAATCTTCAGGGAGCCACTTCTTCATCTTTTGCTCCTCAGCAGTGTAATCCCGGTGGTTGCATTTATGCTCAACATTGTCCTCCTCCCAGCGATGCACGCCACGAATATGATGAACCAAGGACTTCCACTGATTCACGCATTTCTGCAAACAGAAAAAAGTTCCAATTATTACAGATCATGTTTGAAAATGTCTTCAATTGTAAAACAGCCCTATGGTAATTAAATTGTAAAAATAATAGGGGAGAGGTTTACCTCAGGATCACCACCACTCATCTGGCATGACCAGTAGAGATGATTGTTGATCGCTTTGATCCATGGCTGAAGTGGTCTATTACAGGCCTTTATTCCTTCGGCCAACAACCGCTTCTTCAAACCTTTGAAATTGAAAGTGGATGAAAAAGAGGAAAAGTTGTTATGATATCAATCTAGACATATTTTATGACTTGAATTGTAGTAATATAATTTATAAGCATACACACCCTTGCCTACATGCCATGCATCGAATTGATGGAGCACGCTTTGGTACTTCTCAGTCTTCATCAGTTTCCTGATGGAAGGGGAACGATCAGTGGCAATGAGTCCAACTTGAACCCCAAGGTAATTTAGTTTCTCAAGGCCTCTTTCATACCCGATAAGCTCCATCGCTGCAGAGCTGGGAGACTCAGAAACCTGTAAATAACAATAAAAAAAAAACAGAATTATTTAATTATAAAATTGATAGAAATTTCAAAAGTACATACAATATAGTATTAGAGATATTTACCTGCACCAACTCAAAGTGAACAATTTTTTTGTTGACATCATCCTGGAAAGAGTATGTTGTGTACTTGGCACTGTGACCTACAAAACAGTGAAAAACAATTAGGATTTTGAAATCTAGATCTCTGTATATATACACTGTAAATACATTTATAGTGTGGGAGAGAAAGAGTATAGATAGATACAAACATACAAAGACATTGACACTAAGGGATTCTATAAAGGAAATGTTCCTAATTTTAAAAAGAAAGCTTACCTGGACTATCCGATCTGCCATCACCACAAAGATCTATTCTTTCCCCTGCAAGAGATCTCTCCTTCAACTGTTCGATGATAGGGTTCATGTGATCTTTATAGGCCGCATGGATGACTGGGATGAGGTATTTCTTCTGGATGCTGTAGTACAATGTTTTCTGGGGAATCTGAAGGTTTAGCAGCTGTGCCCACTCAAAAATGTCTGTGTAGGTAGCTCCTGTGTAATAAATTGCTGCACTGCAAAGAATGTTGTTGTCTGCAGCCCGTCTATCGGTTTTAGGGCTGGAAACCCAAGAAGTACTGCACCCACCCTCGCATTCCCATTTCACTACTAGACGACTGCCTCCCGCCACAAAAGGTTCTTTCAGCAGTGTTTTCTTTCCGCATTTGGGACAGAATTCAAAGAGTTCCATCAGGTGGGACTCATCCACGATCCACCTCCTTTTTGGATCCCATGCAGAGGCTGAGTCTTCCTCCTCCATAGATTCAGAAGTGGGGGTTCCCTCGGATGGAAAGTATGAGGTGTCAGCTTCCTCCTCTGAACTAGGCTCAACTAACTCCATTTCACCGTACGACTGATCCAGTTCTCTCATTTCCTCCTCAAAAAGTGGCACTGCTTCAGCCTACGGACCAAAAAAACAATCAAACAAAAAAAAAGTTTATAGTAGGATACTATTTTTATACTGTATATAACGTTATACAATAGATACACACACATTAGTTGGCTGTATGATAAGTCTCAACGTTTTGTTCATTTCTTTTCTAATTGGAACAGAGTTTCATTACAACTAAGATAGTGTGTTCTTGTGTAATCTTTCGGAGCAGAGTATAAATGTAAATGATTGCGACTAGTATTAGAGTGTGAAGTAAATGAATTAATAGTTTACCTCCAGAATATATGGCAGAGATCGTGCCATATATTCCCCTGATGTTCTAGTCCTTGCTGGTTGCTGAAGCTGAGGTGGAGTGCTGAGCTGGAGATAGAAGGAGGGCTGCCTCTTGTAACGACAAGTCACTTGCAGCGGCTTTGGAATTAAAGAAAATTCACATAAACATGCTGTACTCTTTAGTAGTGCTTTTCAGATGTTTGCCTCGGAAAAAGACTATAGGATGAGCTGTTCTAGATGCTCACAACGCTTCACGCTTGGAAGAAGTACTCAATGTATTCATACGTTTCCCACACAAAATAGTGAGGAAACACACTCAGAGACGGACTATGGAAATTTGGATCAGTAGCCTTATGACTGAGAAAACGGTTTTATAGAAGGGGAATAATTGTACATGAATCTAAATTGGACATGATCTTAGCAGATCTAATTGCTGTTGATTTGGAAGCCAATTTTTTTATTCAATTGGGCATATTTTGCCACAATTGCAATGTATTCACATTTTCTGTGGAACACACATATCACTTGTGTTGAAAGGAAACAGTTATTGACAATGAATGCATTTCAAGGGATAATAAATACAATTAAATTAGATTATCATTTATTACAGTGACTGATGCACACTGGGTCTTTACAAAAATCATTAATTTTCTCACCTCTTCCATCTCTGGATCAGACTGCAATTCTGGTGGTGTGTTGAGGATTGGACTGGCAGGCTCTGATGATTCGCCTACTGGGGGAGTTTTTGACTTTGAAGGTGTGGAAGATTTGGCACCTTCATAATCAGGCTCATCGCTTTCATCCCCTTCCTCCACCTATTTCATTGATCGAAAGCAGAACAAAAAAAGAAAAGGGCACAAGTATTACCACTGTGTGTAATGAAGTATAAACAAATCAACAGTGACACCCTGTTAGGCTGTTTGTTATAGTCTTGGATGTATAAAGGATTCATATAAAGATTCAGAAAATACATAAAAATAATGTATTATAACTAAGAATACAAGGGAAACAATAATAATAGGTGGACTATTTTTCTCCTCACCTGAGTTCTCTCTGTAAATGTTGGAGTAGATGTTTGGGACGACCGTCTGGATGTTGAAGGTAATTCCTTTAGAAAAGAAAAAGATTCATTATTATAGTGCTTCTGGTTTACTGTATGCAAGTTTATTCATTGCCTGGGAATAATGGCCAAAAATGGGGTCAACGTAGCCTCTTATAAATTCCAAAAGGTATATTTATTCAAATACATAAATAATCAACCACTTATATAAATTCTACACAAAGATACACTTTGGTTGTCAATAATAGTAGACTATTATATACAGTAAAAGCTTCATTATGATAAAAATAAAAATAAGTCACAATTCCAGTGTAGCAGTAGTGTTTTGAAACTTGAATCTTTGTTTCAACAAAAGAAAAGGTGATAATGGGGGGAAGGGAGGCTCAAGACAAAAGGTCTAAATGCCTCTCATAGGGTATGTTGAGGACCGTTATATGAGTCTTTTGTTTCATGGAGAGACTGTCTTTTTGGTGTCAAATCGAAAAGGTTGTAATGGTGGACAATATACTTTTAACAACAATATCATCCGGTCCATTGTTTCATAATACTATTCAACCCAAAATAATTGTCACTAAAGATAGGCATATAGGCTATAGGAGAACCATAGAAGTACGTTAGGCTATAACGGTACATTCACTACAAGGTTTGTTCTGAAAAACAATTACAAACCGTAATTATTATCATAATAAATGCATAAACTATAAAGCTTTCAGACCACGGAATAGGCTATATTCAACACCTGAATACATTTACCTCTGTTGCAGTCCGAGGCACAGCGTGCGGTCTGATTCTGGTGCGTTCTTTCTTTGGATTTCTTTTCTGTTTACTTTTTCTGAGACCAGGGCGTTTCTTTGGTGGGGTAATGTCCTGCTCCGGTTCTTTGGGGTAGAAATCATCGGCTTCAAAATGATCGCTACAAACTCTCCAATTCTTAGTCTGTTCTACAGAAGGTTCGCCGTCGATTTTCAAAGCTGTGAGCCAAAGTTTTCTTAATTCGCCATCCAATTCCGGAATGGAATGAAAGCTTTTATGCTTCAGAGTGGCAGTGGAGCGTTTGTTCGAACAGCCTGGGTATACACACTCCCTCATTATCAAAAAGAACAGCAAGAAACACTGCTGGAACTCTAAGTACGTTGTGAGAATGGAGAGAAGAAAAAATAACACTGCTGCTAGGCTGAAAAAGTTGTGAGAATGAATAGACGCTCCACACACGCTGTTTATAGTTGGCTCGAAACTGAAGAACTACGCCCCTAGTGTTGGAAAGGAGAACTTTCACAGCCACGCTCACGTACGCCTGGTTCTAGGAGGGTGGCGTGATGACATCATCAATGGTGGCCCAGTAACACACAGTAGGACTAGGCGACACTGTCTGAAGTGGAATTTTGCTGTTTAATCAAGTTTATATAAACGTATTTGTTTATGACCGCAGATATGCCGTTTTGAAGTGCTAATCGTCTATGCGGTCCGGACGAAAATCACAGCAATGCAGTAATGGATGTAAACAACACCTGGACCCTTTTTTTTAATACAAAATGATATAAATAAAAGGTAAGAAACCCTTCTGGGGAGGAATTCTCCTTTAAAACCTTTTTTTGGGGTCCCACTAGCACCTTCTATCCTCACAAAGTCCCATTTCTGACCGTTGTGTCTTTCTCTGGTTTTGAGAAGGCGAAGGTTAAAAGTATCCCACGGGTTCTCAAAACAGGCTATCCAGATTTGCTGCCGATTGTGACGTCATCTGCCGACTGTGACGTCATCATAAAATAATAATAATAACTAGCCTACAGCCCCCTGCGGGGGCCTGGCCCCTTTGTGTGTGTGCCTAGCCTACAGCCCCCTGCGGGGGCCTGGCCCCTTTGTGTGTGTGCCTGTTAGTCCCCCTTGGTGTGAAGCAGACAGACTGTGATGTTGCTCTCTCTGGAAGTGCCCCCGGACTGGGAGTGTGCTGCTTGGTGACGCCCATTTGTGATGTAAATCGCATCACAGGACAGCCGCCTACAGGCCAAAATTTGGGAAAATATTTTAAACATTTGGGGATTATGAGAAGTAGAGACACATCTGAAGGTGATAAAGTTGATGTTGGGCAAGGTACATGCGTTATTGATTTTTGTATTATGTTTTTTAGACAATTGAACAACTGCTGAACGTGGAGTTACAGATGGACAAACGGACAAACATACACACTATTTTTTGGGGCGATTCTAATTAAGGTTGTGGGATAATAATAATTTAAAAAATCTTTTTAAAAGGTGGTACTGCAGCTGAAATGCTCTGAGAGCCATTCAAATATGAGAGAGGCTCCCTATTCAGGAGTGGTAATTTAGCCTCAAACCTTTTGAAAAACGTTTTTGGGACATAAACAATATGACATAAATACTTTTTAAATGCATGGTGTATCACCTTTAAGTATTGACAGTTCAAGTGTTAAATATCTGAAAACACAAACTGACATGAATCCAACATACACTGATGATTGTGCTGTCAAATGATTAAACTATATGGAATCTATGAAAAGGTTGTGGGGGTCCCTGCTTCATCTCTCTCTCAACTAAGGGGTCCTTGGCCTGAAAATGTTGAAGACCCTTGTATTACAGATTGTGGACCTGTACAGTACAAAATAGTGTTTTTTTCTTGTAAAAACGGGTTGTTAATCAATTAAGTTAATCATTGTCCACAGAGCTCACAGACATGACAATGTAAACACTGCAATGTTAACTGACTGAGAGAAAACATGTCCCTGGTTCACTTCTGGACCTGTGTTGACCTGAGTGTTCTGCCTGGTGGGGGTTGATCCCTCATAACAAGAGCAAATTTGTTGTCTAGCACAAACAAGAGCAAATTCCTCTTATTGTCAGTGTCGGGTAGAAACCTTCTATATACTGTTACGTCAGGAAATGGAGAAATGGAAAAAAGTAGCCAGTGTAATATAACTATATTATATGATTATAACATTATCATGATAAGATATGATGTCTAACCATACTATGTCTATGATCATGTAAGTATAGTATATATGAATATGTTTATTATTGATCACAGATCTAGCAACCATGTTGCTATCGTGGTTTTAAGATTCAGATATGACATATGATACCTGTGTCTGTCTTTCCTCCCTTAACATCGAAACAAAGGCCAGAGAGAAATAGCCTATTTTCTAAATCCAGAGGTAAATCATTTTCGGTTGGTTTGTCATGTGTTAGCAGCCTGGCTTCAGTGGCTTACCTTGGAGTACTCATCACACATTTATTGCGCACCATATAGCTCTTGGTGAATATCATCATGTACACAACATTTTAATGAGGCCACATGCATTCTATTTACAGCCTTTCGAAAGAGAGGTTACAGCAAAAGGTTCCTCCGAACAATAAAGAATAACACACTGGCGGCTCTCTCTCCCACTCGCCCATTACATACAGACACATCCATAGACAGCCAGATAGATATTGCATCTTTACAGGACTATAATTCCAATGGATTCACAACGGTAAACTAATCTGCGGCCACTAGAGGTCACCAGAGGCCTCTCACCGGCCCTGGTGTTGGTACTGACATGGGCAGATCATCTTCATCTTCCAGTTCCCAAATGGTGGCTCCTCCATCTCCTATAAGCCAGCTCAACAGGTTGTTCTTCCATCTTCTAATGTAACCCACTCCCCCATCAGTACTCCTCTTATTCCCTTTCCGTTTCAAATACTTTACAGCCCCTACATCACACATTCAAACAGAACATACACACAACAAACATACCCTTCATTAGGGACATATAGGATAATTTCTGCACTCCCTGTCCGCTCAAACTCCCAAGGCACCACATACGAAATGTATTAGAAACCCTTAAACCCTTAACCCTACCTCAGCCCCTATCGAAGATTCACTTAACACCCCAAACATAGTCTACATCATTACTTGCACATTTTGTCATAAACATTACATAGGAGAAACCAAACATCCATTACATATACGTTTGAAACAGCACCTTCACCAGATTCAGGGAACAGCTTCACAAACCACATTATATACACACTTTTGTATGCATTCTATTTCTCACCTGATTATTACATGCTTGGAGTGTGGAGTCTGGTGGACCAGCGGGCAATGAAAACTTTTTTGAACATAGATGGATACTCAGGCTTCAGTTGTGCCAAATGGGTTAAACGAGAGACCATATGCATATCCCTAACCCTAACCCCAGCCTTAACTACTTGAACCCAGGGACGTGCTGACCATTGGGAAAAGCAGGACAACTCCCGAACGGCCGGTCCAGGCCGGCCATTAGGAAAAATAAATAAATAAAATGTCAGCCGTTGTTCCATTTTGGGGGCTGGGCGGCCAACAAAGTAAATCGTCACTGTCGGGCAGAAACCTTGTATCTCCAAGTTTCAAATTTGTACATTTTTTCGCAAAGCAAAGCCCTGCTTCATCATACAAGGCTGTGCTTGTAGATCGGCTGTTTTTACTAGTTTAAATCATATTTAAAATGATAAATACAAAACAAACGGTTTTGGACATACAAGGTTTCCACCCGACAACGACAAAATATAACTCATGTAATTGGCCCACTGGCTTGTCACTTTGTCACAAATCATGGAGTAGCAGCAGCGCTATAGCGCGCAATGAGGGCCTCTCCAACTCTTTTTCCCGGGCTGAATCAGGGGCCCACCATGTCCCTGCTTGAACCCCAGGGGGGTCCAGGGGAAAACTACGCCTAAAATGTATGCCCAAATTGGAACAGTTGTGGACACAAAACTACAATGATTGTGGCTACTCTTGACCCACCAAATGTAAGCTAACCCCTAAAGATTGACAAATGCAATGTAAAAAATCACATTCCTCTTACCAAATTGTCCTGCTGTGATCACTTACCAGGGAAAAGAGGATTAAAAAAGACCTCCGCCTATGGAAAATCTGCATTCTGAATAGTGAAAAAGACTTAAGACCTCATTGGAGCAATGTATAGTGAATAGAGAATTTGTCCATCAAGGTGTCATCAATTGATAGGCAGAATCTCGTGAATATATTTAAAACTATGTAAACTCTACAGATGTTTTAGTGAGAGTAGTGCTGTAATATTGGTAATGTAAAAGTATGGGGTGAGTAATGATAAAAACAAGTAGAAATAAGGTGTAATAATAATGTAATGAGTAATGCATGGATTAAAAATACAATGGCAGCTGATTATATGTGCTCCTGTAGCAGAATCAACATTGAAATTTATTTGATTTTAGTTGTACTTGTTTGTTGGACTCCTTTTCCTTTTAAGGTTTGAATGCCTTTCATGGCTCTTTGTTTTAATACTCAAAAAGGTTTTGACTTTTGACAGAGTGATCATCATTTTATTATTGGGGTAGACCATGAGTGGTCCTGCAGTTCTATGGTGTCATGTGATGATATTATTGGGGGTTATCAAATATTTATTTGATTTGCAATAGGGGGGACCATGACTTTTTTTTTCTTTTTTTTTTTGGCTGGAGGGGGGCCATGCAACTTTAATTTGTTGAATTAAAAAATATATATATATTTTGATATTTTTCATACGTGTTTACTCCCCTATATTTATCAAGTTCCCCCTGATGGTGACTTGACTTGGTATATTCCGCGTCTGTAAATCTCCCCACAAGAAGCACATTCATTGGGCGCAGTCAGCGCTGACGGCGCAGTGCTCCACTGGGAAAAAGAACAGGAGGAAAATGGCCAAAGTTGAGAGAAGATCAGCGATCAGAAAAGAGAGTTTAATGCATGTAAATTTAAGAGTGTCCTTAGAGCGACTGTCAGCAAATGACACAAAAGATACATTTTAGTTTGTATTGCATTCTACAAAAGTGATTGTGAAGCGAACAGACAACACATAAAAGAACCAACACAGGGCTTTACACACGAGTGCTGCATATCCTATATTAATTACTTTAAACCATACAGCTTTTGGTAGGCTGTATGAATGAAGTGAATAATATGAATGCCATATTAATTTTGTATTGGCATTGCCAGCGCACTGCCACGCTCCGCTGTGACTATTCATTGCAAGAGGAAATCTTCTACAAGCTTTTCTAATTAGGCTCTATCAGTATTTGATTCATTCATTGCACAGCAAAAAAATACTCGATTGCAAATAGGCTATAGCCTACAACGTTCTCTACAATAAGTAATTGTAGATGATAGTTATATATGTCAAATATGGTTTTATATAAAGCAAATCAATGTCGTAAAATTTCCATTTTGGGAGCACACTGGCGCACAGGTAGATCAGCCAACATTTAAATATTTAGATGTAATAGGGACACAATACAGTCATTGGTCATGGAAGTGGGGCTTTCCAAGGAATGAGGTGACGTTTTATTTGTTTTAATCTCTTCATAATTGACCTAGCCATGATGAACTGGTGTCTTTCTTTGCTTCCTATGTGCGATTTGGACACATTTATCAACCAGACATTTCATTATACGGTCATCCAAAATAGTGGCATTTAACATCATATTGAAATGTGACAGTCAAGTATCTGTAGGCTATCAACCAAACAAAAAGATGAATAGCTTACTTTCAAAGTAAATAAAAAGTGCATAATGGACATTCAACTGCACATACTGTATCTTCCCCCCAATCCCAACAAATTCTAAAATATAAACAAACTTTAAACCAGAACAAAACGTAATCCTGTAGGCTTGATTTTTGTTTTCTTTTCTTTTCTTTTTTTAAGGTGACATTCACACAGGCACGTTTTATTGCGATTAAAACAAATCCTGTAACATATTGTCGGAAAATGCACATCTTTTGCGAATCAAGAAAGAATCCCCTAAAAACGGTAGTTTCGATTAGCTACAGCAAACGCTTCACTGTTTGTGTGAATGCATCCGCCTCAAATACAGCCAATGAAACATTGTGGTATACATATAGCCTATAATAGGTTAAATCCCCCTCCAGACCGCTCGCTCTCATTAGATTTCTGACCATTAGCCCAAACGTCCCCCCATTGATTTAATTTCTGATCACAGCTCCCTCTATCGCGCATAGTGTATGTGAGGAGTTGCTCAGTCAGATAAAAGGAAAGTGCCACTGGAGTCACTATTGTATATCCTTCTATATAGGCTATGCCTAATATAATCTGTGTGGGTCTTTGTGGGTCTCACCCTTGCTCGCTCTCTCTCTCTCTCACTCTCTCGCTCTCTCTATCTCTCTCTCTCTCTCTCTAATCATGTCCAAATGGAGACGCTTTACGCGCGGAGCGCAGAGGGAGAGAGAGGGAGCCAGGAGGGCAAGACGAGAGCGAGAGAGAGAGAGAGAGAGAGAGAGAGAGAGAGAGAGAGAGACATTGACGTTCTCCTCTTTATAGACATTCATATCTTGCTAAAGTATTTGCTGTTTGGTTTATTGCAAGATTTTGCAAGTCCGCTGGCCGCCGCTCGTTTTATTTTTTGATCGCCCGTTTCCGACCGCAGCTAAATAGGGCCTGCTTGGTCACTGCCTGGGTTGAACTTGAAGAATTCATAAATACAGGGAGATGGAGGATGCATTATTACGCTGCCTGGATACATATGTCCCGTGGACAGATGTGGACAAAGCGATTCCTTGTTGCGGTTGACAAAGTGGATGGCCGATTACCATGTGTTGTGAATGAGCAAGGGTGAAGTAGTGTTAATTTTATGAGCCTTTTTTTTTTAATTTAATGTCAGTCTTAGTCCAGTTTCAATTGTCCTTGTTCGTTTTTATCACATTTAGTTAACCTCATCCTGTCTAAATTTTTAAGGAATCCAGTACAAGACCACACCTGCAATGATTCTAGTTCAACCCAGTACAGTAGGCTACAACACCTGAATATAGACAATGTCCAGTTCATCCAACTGATCCCAGTACAGCCTAACATTGTCTGGTCAGAACCACCAACCCCAGTAACTGCAAGCACATGTACAACAACAAGAACACACACACACACAAACACACATACGCATGCACACACGCACACGCACACGCACACACACACGCACACACACACATGCACCAGTGTTCGTCCCTCCGTAAAAAAAATATATTTGTTGATGAAATTGGCAGTACACTGACCCTGTGTGGTGACCCAGGGCGACCTCAAATTGAAGTGCCCCCCCCCCCCCCCCCCCCCCCCGACCTCAAATTGAAGTGCCCCCCCCCCCCCCCCCCCCCCCAACTACCAATATTTACAAGCAACTTTACCGAAAAAAAGACCAAAGTTGCACTTAATCCAGAGCGATTTACAATAAGCAGGGCAATATATCAACAATCAACATCAATACATCAAATGCATAGAAGAAATAGTCATCTAAGAAGACTAACGGGGGCACAGTTAAATAAAGTTGCGCCAAAATATCCAATTTTATATCAAAGTGCCCAGATGTCCAGCCTGTCCTTAGTGATGATATTCCACGGGGGCACACACAACAAATAATCCAGGTAGAGTGGCAGCATGGGAAAAGAAAGGTTCCTAGGCTTTACAAAAAAAACAAAAAAAAAAACAAAAAAAAAAACATTCAAGACAATAAAAGTCCAATAAAAAACAACTAAGCATTAACAATCCATTACACTACACTACAGGTCAGTTAATTTAAACTAAAATGAGGGTAATTAGTCAAATGTCTTTTAACTCTTTTACTGCCACAGAATTTAACAAAAAGCTCCATCCACTGCCAGCTAAATTTGAGAATTGTCGCTCATCTTTGAAGGCCTACTGGAGAAAATTGGCTTTGACTATAAAGACAACAATTATATGGCAACGAAGAATAGAATGTCTACTTTGCAACAGAAAAAGATTTCGTGTTTTTATCATGTTCTATTCATTAGCTAGAAGCTGCTGAATATGGCCTAAAAACAGCTCTTTGAGAACATAAAGCTGAGAAAAATGCATTTTTGTGAAGGAGACATTTTCAGGCAGAAATCTCTCTTTATCCTTTAGTGTTGGCAGTAACATCACACAGTAACATCACACCTATGCTCAGTGGTTGTTTACAAACAAATTCAAAAAAATAAAAACAAGTGCTTTTTACACACTTTTAGTGTGTAAGAGAAGTAAGAGCAGTAGTAAGGAGCAGTGCAGAACATTGACACAGTGACATGAGATTCAGCCTGAATCCTGCTTCTGCTTTCAGGGTTCTTTTTAGGTTGAAGTACAGTACAAATGATTGATGAAAATGAAAATAAAATATAAAACAACATTTTAGACACTAGAACTCAATTGTAATACTGCAAATGGAAAAAAGGTTGTGGCCTACCTGCACTTACACAGGCCTCAACCACTACATGTCTACAGAGTGTATATGTGTGCGTGCGTGCGTGCGGGTGTGTGTGCGTGCGTGCGTGTGTGTGCATGTGTGTGTGTGTGTGTGTGTGTGTGTGTGTGTGTGTGTGTGTGTGTGTGTGTGTGATACAATTATCCATAAATAATCGATATCCATAACCTGCTAGCCCATCAAGGAGGAATTCAACCGTCTCAAGCAGGGAAACAGATTCTCCACAGTAGGGTTTCATATTGAAACAGTAACCTGTACCTGAATCACAGAGAAGTAAGCAATTTACCCCGAGTGAGAGGACATTATGCTCTCATAATGTCCGCAGTGAGGGTGTTATCTGACGAGGCGCAGCCGAGTCCGATAACACCATCACTCAGGACATTATGAGAGCATAATGTCCGACCCCGAGTGGTAAATAGCTTTTCTACCACTTTTTCCCGTATACATGAAAGAAAACACATAGTTGTAACTTGCAAGGATCTTAAGTTACAATCATTATTGCCTATAAAACTTCCGCGAGACAGCAGATAGTTCCACAAACAACATCTTCTACTCACCAACAGATGGCGCCAACTCCATACTAATCCATGCGTCTAGCTTACAGCTAAGCTAACGTCAGTTAGAAGTACCGTTCCGGCCGTAAATAGAGGCTGTTCGCTTCCAGAAAGGCATAGGTTCAGAGAAAAGGGGCTTTAAAGTTGGCGGATTGCATTGGATCCAAATAAATCGGCGACTATAGCATGCACGTTAGTAAACATAGGACCGTTGCCACCGTCATTTGTTGGTTGGGGGAAAGGACCTCCTGAAGTCCCCGGATGTACACTGAGGCGCATTGATCTCGGACACACAACTTTGCGGCAGTTGTCCTCTCATAACCTCCGGAATTTAGCCAATCAGAATCCAGTATTTGAACACGTGACTCGAAAAAGTGGTAGAATATAAGATTTTATCCCATATTTCACACCCGCTTCTAATGCTATCATGCTGGTGCCGCAGCTGCTCTCAAGTCCCAAGATCCAGTGGACTACCTGGAACTGTTAGATAACACAGGTCCAGATGCAAAGAGTGGTGACAGGATGTTCAAAATACGCCCAGTTCTAGATTATCTTGTCTCCAAATTCCGTGAACTGTACAAACCAAACCAAGATATTTCAATTGATAGGTACACTTTTATTCAAAGGGCACCTACAAAGTGCAGCAGGTCCAGGGACTGCAGTGAATTCAATGTCTCTGGGGCTCCATTCTGTTTCACTCCAGCCAGGCTCCTCCGGAAGGGCTCCCCCGGGTCTGCTGACCTCTGCACCCCTAACCCTACACGAGCCCATGGTCGATCTGTAAATTATACAAATACATAATTACTACGAGTAAGCAGTGTTGTTTTTGACAGCAAATTTTGATTTTGTTTCAGTCGTAGTCTTTTGAATAAAAGACTACGACTGAAACGACTGAAACCTAGCGGTCGCAATAAAATACATGAAAAATAGTACACCTCCAAGCTCACAACGCGTCACAGCAGAATGCGTGGAGGTTGGGGGCCTACTATTTTCATCAAAAGGCTGTTTTAGACATTTCAGCCCCTGCCTCTCTAACATTCTATACAGTATATACTAGTAATTATGTAAAAACAGAATTCATGGTCTGGAGAGGGCACTTTTTACAGATGGATAAAGGGCATGGGCTCAAGCCCCCTTTGATGTCTAAGTCTGATTTACAGAAAAAAGGTTTTTGTTCTTTACCTATCCTTGTCCTTGGACGACCACATGTGGCAATGAAGAAGTAGGCTGTGCCGCACTCGACTCTTCTGAAATCACAGTAGTAAAATATAAACTAGTAAAGATGATGTGCACAAAATGAAATCAATTATTTACACACCCAGCATGTCTCAGACAGGTCCATGACATTATGATGTAAATGATAAAAGCATTGAACAAACAGATAGCTGTATCTACTCTAAAATGCTATAGAATTATACAAAATGCATCAGTTTTTGTTTTCTCCTTACCTCTATTACCTCCAAACGGTATAGACCTAAGAACACAAGGAGTCCCCGGCACCTCTCCATCCGACTCATCATCTAAAATCATAGCCAGGAAAATATCAAATAGTTTATATGTAAACAAATCAATTTACAATTTTGACATTAGCAAATATGAGTGACTTACAATAAGTTCATAATGTAATACATAAAATGCAGATATAGTAAATAGTTACCATGCATTTACTGTCACAGTGAAATGCCCTTTATATCCTGTATGTATATATAAAATGTCACAATGCAACATAGCTCTGTTTACACAAAGCTGTACTTCCTCCAACTGTATAGGCTATCTTCCCCATTTTCAACTGTTTTTATTTATAACACTTGCTTTGGCAATGTAAACTATATTTTCTCATGCCAATAAAGCTCCTTTGAATTGAATTGAATTGAAAGGCTACAGGTGTGCGGGTGTGCACCGTACACGTGCACAGTACGATCACGTGCACCACACGTAAAAAGAAACCTCTCTCTCTCTCTCTCTCACACGCATCGTACGCACGCACACACAAACTAAGCCACTAAATCCTAAAATCCCATCAAATAATCATAGTAGCTGGCTAAATGCTAACCTTTGCCGTGCACCGTACACTACATGCGGTACATGCACGCGCGTAATAGGAAATCCACGTGTGTCCTGTGTAGCAAAAACAAACGCATATGCACTTGGATCCTAACTCTATGCTTGGATCAAGTTGCTGATCCGGTCCGGATACGGAAACGTTTCTTGCATGTAGTCTATGTGTGCGTGTAAATAACCGGATGCAGTAGGCGGGCTCTAGACCGGATCCCACTGGTGTATTCGCAATAGAGATCACTCTGACCAGACCAGGCTTTAGGCTTGTCAATCAAACCAGGCTTCCTCACGGATGCAGTGGAAAGCCTGAAGCGATGTTTTCACATACAGTATACTATACATACATGCAGATGCACTGGATTTAAGTCTAAGTCTTACCACTTTGGACAGTAATCATGGCCATCGTCCAGTGAGTCTCTGCCTCTGTACGTCTGGCTGTTGAATGGGTGGCGGCGGTCACGGCGGGTGGTGGTCTCTACTGCGCCCGAGATGTGTGTCCACTGTGCCGTGCCGGGATCCATCCAGCGCGGGGGTCTCACTCTCAGGAACGAACGGCGTGGGTGTCAGGTATGGCGGGGGTCTCCGAGTCCATATCGGGATATCAGGAGGCTCTTGATGCACTTTTTGACCCGGTTCTTCGCGACCAACGGCACCAAGAAATGGAATAATGTTTCTCTTCAAAGCCAACGGCTACACTACAGGAATCTTTTTCTCTTCTTCTTCATCATCATCATCATCATCACGACCACCACCACCATTCGTGGTGGGCGCTGCCTGGTCCTGGGTCACCAACGCGGGTAGGTTTGTAATCCTAATTCTAACAAAGTTTGTTGTCGAAACTTTCCTTCCGTGGATCTGCTGTGCGACCTCGGCCGTGGGGTGGTGGGGGATGGTCGCTTTGCTTCGGCGGAATGATACAAGCTGAGCAGGGCCTACTAGCCTACTTGGCCTAATACATCTCAATATTCTAGTACTGCTAAATACTAATTACTACCTACTACAATTACAATACTACTAATACTTTAAAACAACTGATTTCCGACAAAATGATCGCTTTTACCAACGTTTCTCTCTCTCTTTCTCTACTCTTTCTCTACTAACAGTCCGATGCATAAAACAATATAGTCCCTCAAGGCTAGCAGCTAGGCAGGCGCAGAGTCGCTCTGGGCAGGCGGAGCCAGGACAGTCTGTTTACTTTTTTTTTTATGACCGGTTTCCGGCTGTCCTCAAAACGACACCGACGATCAATTTTGCATTCAAAAGTTGCGCAAGGACCGCTTTTATCATAATCCATAAAAAACATCAAACGAACGAACGGCCGTATTGGCGCCGCTCGTTCGCGAGAATTGGGGCGAACAGGAACGTTCAAAGCAGTATAAGAGTTAAGGAGTCTCTTAAAACTAGCCTTACTGGGTGCTTTACTGATCATAGTTGGTAATGTGTTCCATATAATAATTGCCCTACAGATCTGCATTTTGCATTTGTTCTGGATTTTTCTTTAACAATGTCACCCCTCATTGCCTGCCTGGTATCATGCATTGATGTTGATGTACTGATGTACTACCTTGCTTATTGTAAGTCACTCTGGCGAAAACACTCTTAGGAGAAGAGTCTCCTAAATGCTTAAATTGTACATTTTAAAATAGTTGTTGATAAAATGTATACATATTCATTCATGTATTCCTTGTACATAATATTATATTTTTCCCAACTGGACCAAATTTTGAGGGAGAAAAAAATAATAACATTAATATTTTCCTATTGATTAGTCACGCCATGGAAACTTGAGTTCAATAAAAAAAAAATTGTATTTGTCACATTCCTAAGACAAAAAAGTATTATAGTATAAAGGGGATCTACAGCGCACCTCAGTCTACACAGCTAGTCTGGTGCATCACAGGAGCAGGGACTGATGTATGCAGAAGAGAGAGACACTGGAGCAGCTCAGACGGTTCTAACCTTTTATTCAGGTGCGAGTATACAAGAGTGACTAACGTTTCAATGCTAGCGCATCTTCATCAGAGTCATGAGGAGCGGCAAACAAAGAGGTGCATTTAAACAGAAACAGGAGAGGGAGTAGCGCTCAATAAACGGTTGTTGGCTCTCTAGTACCAAGTGCTGCATTTCAGTCTCAGGCATAATGATTATTTTAAACATATGAAGTAGAAATACAAAAACAGTGTAAGTACATACATAGGGGCCAACAATGTTAAGCCAATAAAAACATTTAAAAATATATAACACGCACAGGGTACAGGGAAGAATGCCTCAGGGACCGTCTATAAAAAGCATGATAAGCTTAGTTCTTCATTTAAGCCATTGGGTTCTAAGGTGTCAAGGTTATTGATCCACATTACAATTTAAAATTGTAATTTTTAATTTATTTTTTGCCAGTACGTGGATGAGTAAAACATGTAGTGTTGGTCGAATTAGAGCACTGGGCACAATTGCCACATTTATAAAAAACCTTTGGGAGGTTTAGGGAGCCAGGACGGAGGAGAGGGGGCATGCATGTCCGAGTGGACTGGACGGTCTCTGAGGCTTCTGGAGCGTCTGAAAGAGAAAAGAGGAGGACCAGCACATATATTTGACAGTTTGGGATCACTTTTCAAAATATGCCAGTGTTTAAGAAATACATTTTTTATTAGCCCTGCCGCTGGTGTGTACTGTGTTGAGAAACAGTGTCTAGTGGGCGCCTGTTTGGGCTTTTTGATGAGTAAAGATGTTCTGTCTGTATTCAGAGCTCATGGTAAGCTGCATCTAGGTCCACTTGGTTATAGCCTCTTTCTGCAAAGCGGTTTGTAAGCTCTGTAGCTTTTAATTTAAAATCCGAAGTGGAGCTACAGTTGCGTTGTTTTTGTATTTCTACTTAATATGTTTAAAATAAACATTATGCCTGATACTGACATGCAGCACCTGGTACCAGAGAGCCAACAACCATTGGTTTTATTGAGAGCTACGCCCTCTCCAGTCTCTGTTTAAATCCTCATGACTCTGATGAAGATGCACTAGCATCGAAACGTTAGTCACTCCTGTATACTGGCACCTGAATAAAAGGTTAGAACCGTCTGAGCTGCTCGAGTGTCTCTCTCTTCTGCAAGTAGTATAGTACATTTACCCCCATTGATTGTTTTTGGGTCCCCACCCAGGGCCTTATTTGGGTCTCCATCCAGGGCCATGCATTTGGGTGTGACAAATACAAAAACAATATTATTGAACTCAAGTCTGACTAATGTCTTGACTAATCAATAGGAAGAAAAAAATAAACAGTCATTTTGGTGGTGAACTACTCCTTTAATGTCCACTAAGTACATATCTATTCAGCCTCTATAGGATTTGGAAAAGGGCGATGCGCAGCCAAAGCTGCAATCAGGGACAGACATCATTCCAGCCACAGCCTGTTCGACCCAGTGCCGCACCCTCGACCCGGCAAGAGATTCCTAATATAGTATTATGAGCCATAACAACAGACTGTGACAGTGTTTTCATGTCAGAGTTTCACCTCACAAGGTTCAAGTTCAAGGTTCAAGGTTGTACTTTATTGTTACGTCTTTTGTACAGGTACATAAGAGTAAAACTTGTTTTTGTTCGGCTTCCTTTCAGACAATGCAGTGGTATATATGAAAACAGCAAAAACAGCAAAAAACAAAACAAAACACACATCTAAAGATAAAATAACAAGTATTAAGTAGTAATGGCTTAGGGAAGAAAGAGAGTGCAAAAGGAAAAAGAGCAAAGAGAATGTAAAAAGCATTCTATTTTTCTTTTTTTCACCCACCTTTACCTGTATGCCACCTGATACACGTGTTATCATATCCTTGCTATGGGACTGTTATCAAAATTGTCATACCTTAGCCAAGGCTCAGTAGTCAGACTACCAACTACCAGGAGCTGGGTAGTCCCAATATCAGCCTTAATATCAGCCTTGGTCCTGTCATTGCAATGCGCATGCGCCAACACACGAGGGGAAAAAAAAGTCACGCTGGGATTCGAGACTACAGGGTTGGGAATTCTAGCCATGCGTTCTTACTGAGGACGCTACGGAGATGGATGCGCCGCTCCGAGATTTTTATTAGCATTAGGTTTAGCCATAGTTTTACTGAGGTTAAGGTTAGGGTTAGGGTTAGGGTTAGGGTTAGAGTTAGGGTTAGGGTTTAGGGTTAGGGTTAGGTTTAGGGTTAGGCATAGTATTTTTCACCGCCGCGTCGCGTTCCGTTACCGAGTCATGTGTAAAACCAAGCAAAAAAATGAAAGTCCGCCAGCTGCCTGGTTAGCTCAGTCGGTAGCGTCGGGGACTGGTGATCCGGCAGCCGGGGTTCGATTCTCACTGACGGAGCGACCAGTATACTGTTCCTGTGAACGTGCATTGGCGCATGCGCATTGCAATGACAAGTCTATGGGCGATAACACGGATCTACCAGCTCCTGGTAGTTGGTAGTCCGACTACTGAGCCTTGGCCAAGGCATGACAGGGGTGATAACAGTCCCGTCCAAGGGGAGGATAACACGGGGCTGTTACATCTTGTAAAATAGGTAGATTAATATTGCCATTGACTATTCATTTTGGTATTCTGCTTTCTTTTAGGACACAGACAAAAAGGCTGAGAATAAGAGACTATACTCTTTTATTGAAATTGCTGCAGATCCGGTCAGTGAATGAAGGGCAGGGAATCAGTGCACAATATTGAAACGTGATTTGTCAAATGTTTACTTATAAGCATGTACTTATTTGTTCAGCCGATTAGGCCTCTACCTCTGAACTGAGCAATTAGGCAGTACCATATGGCCATCATTACACTGCTGACGCAGAGGAATGTAACTGCGCTGGTCTGATCTTTTACATTGGAATGTCATGAATCCATTATGTTGTGCAAACCATTTTGTTTGTGTTGAATATCTAAACTGGATATTTCTCTCATCCATATCATCACGTGCCAAAATGCAGGGTTCTGAAAAAAGATAAACGACAAGAAACGTGACATTAATGCATGAGCTGTCACATGCTAAACAATCAGCTCTCTCTCGCCACACACACACACACACACACACACACACACACACACACACACACACACACACACACACACACACACACACACACACACACACACACACACACACTGCAGCAACATGAAATGAGACACTCAACCAAACAGTTCTCTGCATATTAGAGTCACTTTAAATACAACCTATGAGAAACATGGACAGTGTATTTTATTTCCCTTGGGTAGCTGTAGATTAGAGACATGAACATGACACCTCTATGATTGATTGATTGATTGATTGACTGATTGGCATCTTTATTGATCATGAAAAACACATGTAACAATAACATACATCTGACGCACCATAGCCAAAAGGATAATGCAAAAAAGCTGATATCTGGTTTCCAGTGCAGTTCCTAAGTCATTCAAATAAGGCTATGAATACACAAAACGTTGTGTTAGCCAGAATAGTGACTTACTGAGGCATCTCATCTGACCAATCCATTGACCATCCTGGCAGGTTCTCTATCGTATCGAGATCATCTCTCCACTTACATATTTAATATGTATTAATATGTATGGGGAATGACCCCACCTAACATGTGACGTGGATATTCTTTTAAGACACACCAGTGTCACCTGACACTGGCACGCACGGGTATATAAGGCCCAGGTGTGCGTGATCACACTGATTTTATGATCTCCACCGAGCAGTCCAAGACGTGGACTTCTTAGCAGAAGTGTAGAGAATTTTGTATATAGAAAGTTTTGGAGGAAACTACTTACGAGTTGGCAGCCAAGTCAAGAATCCACTGCTTAATGCAGATTAGGGAGCTGGTGCTGAGGTGCTCCTCCCTGGGTTTCTGTCACGTCGTTTGTAGGTAAATCCAGAACAAACATTCTTCCTTTCTTCCTTGTAATACAGTTTGCGCACTATACAGACGTATGGCCGATTGTGTCGGTTGACGCGTCCGTGGTGTAGCCTGCTGCAGAGCCCGGTGGGCGATCACAGCAGTGCGTGCTTAATACTGTTAAAGTTTTGTAAACACAAACAAACAGACTGTGGGCGCACTATACGGACGTATTGCCGGGTCCCGGTTGACGCGTTCGTGGTGTAACTCCACTGCAGAGCCGGTAGGCGATCACAGCGGGGTGTGCTACACATACTGTAAACACAAACATACAGTTTGCGCACTATACAGACGTATGGCCGATTGTGTCGGTTGACGCGTCCGTGGTGTAGCCTGCTGCAGAGCCCGGTGGGCGATCACAGCAGTGCGTGCTTAATACTGTAGAACAGAGCGCACTATACGGTGTATTGCAGCAGTGCTGTTAACGCATTCGTGGTGTGTCTGCGTGGTGGAGGCCGGTTGGTTTTCGGCCACGCAGTGAAGCTCTCTTCCCATCACGGGATAATCGCAAAACAAGGAATGAAAGTTTGGTTTGGCAGTCTTCATTGCAATGTACAGGTTGTATTGTCAGCAGGGCTGATTTACGTGACTTTGTGTTGTTCTGAGGCTGTCAGAAATTAAGAGCAGACGCTTCTTAATCGTGTCATCTGCACACCATCGTGGCCACGCGCCGCGGGGGGTCCCGCTGTGTAGCCGTGTGAAGTGGTAGCAGAGGCATCAGCTGTCTGTGGGAAGTACTCCGGTGTGCTTATGTTGAGTGTTGGTGTCAGTTCATGTGCGACCTCTTCCAGATCGGGAAGATGAAAACGCGAGAAAGTTTGCTGGACACAAAACAGACAGCCGCGGGGCATTGTTTACGACGATCCATCCTAAACAGAGACAGCACAAACACACTGGAAGTCCGTGTGAAGGTCTTAGGGTACCGGCTGTTGCCTTGATTCATAAAGGCAGGCAGAAATTGTTGCGACTTCTGTCACAAGCACAATTCCTATAATGTCCTAAGCACCTTCCAAACAGTGGAAACACTGTATATGTGTATACAGATATATGTATATATACTGTAGGCCTATATGCATAAACCTGGGGTCATCGCCATGCTATGGCTTGACATAATTGTCTGAGTAAATGTTGCATGGCAAAAATATTACCAGAACACACAACAAGCCAGACCCGAATCATAACGGGTCTGTTCTAAATCCATGTGTACACTCTTAGAGTCAGAGTTACTGTGGTCCTCCTCGCAAATGAGATCCACTTGTACAAGTGGACTCCTAATGTTAGTGTCGTAGTAAATCAGTATCATATACTGAAGATTACGACCAAAACTAGAAACACTGTTCCTACGAAACAGTGTGGGCTCGCTTGTGAGCCCACACTCATAAATAATGAGGATAACATAGTGTTCTCGCCTTTCAGGCGAGCCCACAATAAGAACATTATAGTGGTTTGCGAACACATTGTCATGTGTATGTGCATACTGATGACCCTAGTATGAACGTTAAAATGGGTGCATTCCGTTGAGCTTAATGTCAGAGTGTGTGTATTAGCGCCTCCGGGTGGCAGCAGAGCTCATGTGCAATCTCTTCCAGAGGGAGAGAGAGACACTGAGAACTCTGCTAGAAACACAAAGTAAACTGCTGGACGTTGAGTTTCATATGAACATCCATTCTAAACATCTAAAGGATGTATATGTGAATAAATGGAAGCTGGAGACAGAAACAGGGAGGTTTCTATGGTGCTGCATATGGGGGCTTGCTCCCCAGAGGTGGCTGTGACCAGTGTGTGTCCTGCCTGGGCCGGGTCACGCCATAGCAGCTTGTGAGGTTCCCGCCTCCTGTATGAATGACCTTGTCTTGCAGCTAGGTCTGTAGGAGGCTACGTGCCTGCTGTTTAAAGGCTAAGCAGCTGTGTCCACTCCAGCCCAATGGACTAACGTCTCAGGGTGGCGGTGCTAGGTGAGCCGAGCTCAGGCTATGGCTCCACCCGGTTATTCACCCTGCCTGATGTAGACGGGTCTGCATATGTTCACACGCCCGCATTATTACAGGGGAGGAGCCAAGCTTAGGCTATGGCTCCCTCTTGATCAGCCCTGCCTGGTGCAAAGAAGGGTTTCTGCGGGAAACCACTACAAGCTTGGACAGCCTTCGTAATCCACTGCTTTGTGTAGCTCGGAGAGCTAGCGCCGAGTCGCTCCTCTCGTGACCGTCGTATCGCCGATGGGGTCGGTTCACGCGGCTGCAGAGTAGTTCTGTCTGCCGGCAGACAAAACACGCTTATATGGATTCGCTGTCGTATGCACACTCTGCGATCACTTTGTTAGCAGTTATGCTAGCCTATGCAACAGAGTTGTTGTTCTATCTGTACACAGACAGAACACGCAGGCGACTTTCCTTCAGAAGAGAAGGGAAAGAGAGGCTCCAACTTGGGCAGTTGTTTTCGCACTATATGGTGTATAGCTGACACTGTCAGCTCGCACATCCTTGGTGTAGTTCGCTGTGGAGCCGTATTCGGCAAAAACACAGCAGAACATATAGCTGAGCCGGGCGGAGCAGAGCGTGGCCTGCATGCTCCGTCGGCAGATTGCTGTCCCATCACTATGACTATGACACGTAATCATAGACATTATTATGGGCTCCTGCTTCAGCTACACCCAAATATGCATAGTGCCATGCAGACCATGGCAGCATGACATCAGGACCCAAACAAATCATTTGTGGTTACCACTGTGAGTGGGTCGGATGTCCCTATGTGCATATAGGGACATCCAGTGGTCCAGAACTACCGATCCAACCAATATGCCCATATATGGGCATCAGGGATCTCCGTGTATCTGGAAGAGTGAGCACAATCTCAGGTTCATCTTAGACGACAGAACCTTTGAGTTCCAGGCTCCCTCGTTCACCGATCTCTGCCCCCCACTAGTTGCGGCGTGCACAGTATGAACAATGGGTGACAGGTCGGGTCGTTTGCTCAGAGGAGCAGTGCCACGGCAATGTGGCCAGGCTCCGGCAGCACTTTGGGCACCTAGACCGATGCCTCGGCAAGAGCAGCTCTCACAGTCCACAGGGTTCATCGGCAAGTGTCGAGGCCGAAGCAGGGACTCTGTCCCTTGCTCCAGTGGGACGGGCTATCCTCAGGGCTCGCTCCTCCCAACTCTGTGGAGAGACCTGGAGTTTGTGCCTCCACCCTTTGGGGCTTGTGTCAGCCCGGAGCACATGGTGCCCCCGGCTTTCCTGAACATGCGGCCAGTGCATTCCTTGTTGTTCACAGTCATGCACCATATGGGCGTGTTGCTGGCGGTGTCAGCTTACACGTTCGGTTGTATAGTTCTGTCTGTTTGGTGACACAACAGAGCATGCTAATACAAGAATGCTCCATACAGGTTCCCACGCTGAGGGTGATCCTGCATGGTAGAAGCCGGCATGAGGTATGAGGCCGCAGAGTGAGCTCCCTCCTCGTCCCGAGTTGGTCGCGTCGCTACGTCGGCTGTCGGGGACGTATTCTTGCTCTAACGGGGTCAGCTAAAAGAATGTCTCCCTACAAGCATGGGGGACGCAGATGCTTCCTACATGGCAATGTTTGGGTGGTGCTGGTGCCAATCCCTGCATTCCAGCCTATGGCCTGATCAGAGTATGAGCCAGTCTGTCTATTTAGCTGCAACCTTCCCACCCTCCAGTAGGGTGTTGAAGCAGGGTTGCAGTCACTATTGGGCCCTGCCGGGCCTCAAAGGTAAGTATAGACCTAACTGCCTTGGGCGGATGGTCTCCAAGACTGGGCTCTCTCATTGGGTTGTGAAACAATCCCAGCGGGCATACTGTATAGGCAGGCAGGAAGGCCAGCCCCAACAGGAACGTGTGCACATCCCACATGGCACACAGCCTCATGGGAGCAAAGGTTACAATGTAACCGAACGATCTACAGGCTCATCACACATCACACAGTGTCGTGCTGTGAGCTGGATCAACAAGTTCTCTTGTAATACAGTTTGCACACTATACAGACGTATTGGCGTGGATACGGCTGATGCTTACTGTGGTGTAGCTTCGCTGTGGAGCCTGATGGGCGATCACAGCGGAACGTGCTTAATACTGTAAACAGCGCACTATACGGTGTGTTGCAGCAGTGCTGTCTACACATCCGTGGTGTTTCTGCATGGTGGAAACCAGTGATGGTGTTAAGCCATGCAGTGAAGCGCTCTTCCCATCACGGGATGATCGCGCTCTGCCGTGCTGTCAGTCCTCATAGAGATGACGCGGCAGGCGCGGATACAAGTGAGTTGGGTTGACAGTACAGTTCACTGATACAAGGTCAACAAAAAGGGATAAGACCACAATAAAGCTGTTGGCTTGTTTACATTGGGGGTCCCTTTGAACTCGATTCATACAAAACCTCAAGTAAGGTGTATGGCAGTAGCTCTTGAGACTACTCTGTGTCACTCACAAGTTTACAGTGCTTGGTTACGCACAGTACACGGTCACTGTAAATGGTCGGTGTAGCACCATGACCCTTTACAATCATTCTAAGATGATTATGGTCTACCAACCAGTCCGACGTGGTTGCAGAGTTGCTAAGCAGTGATTCTATTTAAGCAATTTAAATTGAATCTCCACCTGACTATGACATATTGTAACAGCAGAACAACATGTGTCTCTGTTGAGTACAGCAAGAAGAGAGAGCTGGGGAGTTGCAAGCCCTGTCAGTCCATGAAGAGCTTGGCAGGTCCTGGCCACATGATGGGGGAGTAATGTTACACCCCAACCCGGCCTTTCTCCCCATGGTTCTCTCAGAGACACGGCTCACTCAGGTGATTGAGCTCTGTCCTCTCTTTGACATGCAGACAGGCAGAGTGGAGACACAGTCGGTCCACACTCTGTCCTGTTAAGAGCATTGGTCGTTCATCAGGGCCACAGGTGCCCACAGTGAAACGAAACAGCTCGTCGGGGGCTCAAGCTGAGTGCTTGGGTAGACCGTGGTCAAAGGCTAGACTGTCCCACTGAAGTGGTTCAGCAGGCATACAAGCAGGTGGGAGTGCGAGTACACTCCACTCCACCCGTGGATCGGTGGCCTCCAGGGCGCTGTGGAATGGTGCATCTCTGTCCGAGATCTGCACGGCAGCGACATGGTCAACACGGTTGACATTCACCCGGCTTCACCGACTGAACGAGGCTGCATCCACCCTCCGGGGGGTTGGTCTTGTATGCTACTCAGCGGTAGGTGTCACCGTCACCTTCACCAGTCAAGTCAGACCTGAGTCTAGCAGGCCAGCTCCCTGTATCAGTGGCCTTAGCATCTGGCGGGGCAAGGCTCTGGGTGGCGTCTTACGCCGTGCATTTAGCGGTGGTTGGCGTCTGTAAATACCTTAAATTGCACATGAATGTGAATATATTCTAGATTCAGTATGTGCTGGGTCGGAGCCCACTGGTGTTGGCTTTGGGGTTCTGGGACTGCTTCGCTTCTTCACGAGGTGTCTTACAGAGTTTCCCCATACATATTAATACATATTAAATATGTAAGTGGAGAGATGATCTCGATACGATAGAGAACGTGAGGTTACGTTGTAACCTATGTTCTCTGAGTGAAGAGATCATCTCTCCACTCGAGGTCGCTCAGAAGCGACGATGTCGATCAAGGTAAACCAGTGTGATCACGCACACCTGGGCCTTATATACCCGTGCGTGCCAGTGTCAGGTGACACTGGTGTGTCTTAAAAGAATATCCACGTCACATGTTAGGTGGGGTCATTCCCCATACATATTAATACATATTAAATATGTAAGTGGAGAGATGATCTCTTCACTCAGAGAACATAGGTTACAACGTAACCTCACGTTCTATAAGGGTCCCCATCCATTGTGTAATAACGCTTGCACATATAGTCAACCCTCTCATTGTGGTCATAATGGGATTTGACAAGTCCTGTGAAGTCTCCGTCATCAAGATGTGGTGGTTGTCCACATCTGGCAAAAGAGCAAAGAGAATGTAAAGAGCATTCTATTTTTCTTTTTTTCACCCACCTTTACCTGTATTTGTGCTGTGACAATACAGTTGATAGATAGATTGATTGATTGATTGATTGATTGATTGATTGATTGATTGATTGAAACCAACAATTACCAACATCTTGTAAAATAGGTAGATTAATATTGCCATTGACTATTAATTTTGGTATTCTGCTTTCTTTTAGGACACAGTGAAGGCAGGGAATCAGTGCACAATATAGAACCGTGATTTGTCAAATGTTTACTTATATGCATGTAATTATTTGTTCAGCCGATTAGGCCTCTACCTCTGAACTGAGCAATTAGGCAGTTCCATATGGCCATCATCACACTGCTGACGCAGAGGAATGTCACTGGTCTGGTCTGTTCTTTTACATTGGAATTCAATGAATCCATTATGTTGTGCAAACAGTTTTCTTCGTAATCTAAATTCTCTAAACTGAATATTTCTCTCATCCATATCATCAGGTGCCACAGTGCAGGGTCCTGAAAAAAGATAAAAGACAAGGAATGCATGAGCTGTCACATGCTAAACAAATCTTTTTAGAGAAACAATGTTTGTGTGTGTGTGTGTCGTGCGTGCGTGCTTGCGTGCGTGCGTGTGTGTGTGTGTGTGTGTGTTAATTTGCAGCTGGGGCCATGATCCCAATCTATATCCAGCATTAAGTAATTGATGACTCTCTGCTAGCTGATGTTTACATTATGGTGAATCACAACATGATTGTATGTTATTATTTGCAAAGAAAACTATCAACATTGCAGCAACATAAACAAGCTGCCTGAGCCCCTTCATATTTAAAGCAATAAGCCACGAGAGGCGAGTGGTTACCGGGGTAGTATACACCGGCTGAGAGGCGTTGGGAAACACGAGGCTACCCTGGTAACCACAAGCCTTGCGTGGCTTATTGCTTTTCTAAAACGGTCACAATATTGCAACAAGAAAATCTAGATATGTACCAATTAAAAAGTAGTCCCCAGCTACAAGAAAGTAGTTCCCGGCCAGGCTGCAGAAACAACACACCTGTTACTTGCAATTACTTTATTTTTAACAGCCCCTTTCCTCAAGCAGTTTATCGACATTACAGACTGTCATTTTTGCCAACAACACAGGTGCAGATAATTAATTGAACAAAACAAAAGTCACAAAGTAAGCATTCTTAACATGTAGTGTCCCTGTTAACGTTTATCTGTATATCACAGAGAATTGTGCAATTGTTAAAGTACTATTCTGCCATGTTGTTGGCAGTGCAACTTCTCTTATCTGGGGGGACAGGGGCGGGAGTTGACAGGAGGTGCGTTTGTTGCCCGCAAGGACATTGCTCCAGCTTCTCCTATCATCGTAGTTTGGCTGCCAGTAAGATAGCAGGGACGACTCGCATTTGTGGCCGGTCACTGCAATGATTTCTCTCCCCTCCAAGCCCGCATCACAGAGTTTTTGTATCGTGTTGCTTCGCAAGCAGTGGTTGGTGTATACAGTTCCAGTTCCAGCTGCTTTGCAAATCCGAGGCAACATACTGGAGAGGTAGTTTACTCCCATGGGCTCTCTGGCATACCTAACGTTAGGCGAGACAAGATAAAATGTCGTCACTGTTGAGTAACAAAACTACACTGTAACTATTACACAGCAGAGCATAATAGGCTACAAATAAATAAACAAATAGATAACTTACCACAGCTCATTGGTGTAGTTTGCTCGCTTCGGGTGGAGATAGAATGCGGGTGGATTATCCGGCAGCAACGACAGATATTTCTCCAGTGAAGCGACAGGACACAGTGGGTTCCCAGGCAGCTCGAACATAAATCCCTGGAGAGACTGTTTGTTTCTTTCGTTGGGGTCTTTGTGGTTTTTAGTGCCGTTGAATGCTAACGTCACATACTTGAGACCGTTCTCATCCTGGCGGATGGCAACAAAGACGTTGTTACTGGTGGTGAATTCAGAATCTTTCAGTAGACACCAGGACCGGCTCAACAGTGGGTCATTTATGTACCTGTTGAGCCCAGCACGTAGTCCCACATAACTGCTGAAACCATAGGATTCGCCTTTTGTGTTTTTCACGCTGGCATAGAAGCGCCTCAGAGTCTCATTTAAAGGAAGGGTAACAGAATGGGCTCTACTTTGTCTCAAAATAATTGTGATATAATTGTGAAAATATTTGCCAATGCAACTATACTCTGAAAGGGTTAATATTCAGAGCTGTAGGAAGAAGGAGGACTCAACTCCCGAAGCACCGCCCAGCCGCCTCGGAAAGTGACGAGCAGAAACAGTGTGTCATTTATAGGATCTTCGTCACGTGACCAATGGAAGTCAGTGGAGAATTGGCCGTGGGAATTACGATATATATACCCTAATAATACAGTAAATACATAACTTTGCCAGCGACCATGACCAACGATATGTATGCTATCACACGTTGTGTCATGTTTTGTAATTGACCGGACTGATTTCGCTGTATTCATACTGAAGCACAGCTCGCACGAGTCAAAGACTTTCTACAGTCGCGAGGGGCGGGTCTTGACTTCGCTCCAGGCTTTGTGGATAGCAGCTGCTGTTCGCTGTTCATGCCGCGATGAGAGGTTCATGTGCAGGATGAACAAGCCATTGTGACTCGGTGATTTTTATGGAGCTTTTCTTTCCCGGGCCGTTCCTAGGACAAATCATCATGACAAAATAAGATAAATAGGGGACAGCCAGACAGGGCGACTATTTGTGAGGATAAGTTAATAATAATTAGAAGATAGAGTTAAAATAAAACATTAAACCAAGCACTTTGACCGAGGCTTGCGCTCGCATCTACGCTCGTGACTCGTGTGTAAAGTAACTAAGTAGCCAACATTTACTCAAGTACTAAACTAAACCAAGCACTTTGACCGAGGCTTGTCATCATTGTGAGTGGATGAGAGCAGCTCGCCCGCTCGCATCTACGTGCAGCCTGCTAGTGAGTCGAGTGTAAAGTAACTAAAGGCAATTTTCCACTGCAAGGTGGAACCAGAACTTTCAGGAACCAGAACCTATTTTTTTGGTTCTGGTTTTGTTTCCATTGCGAACGGCCCGGTTCCAGACAAGGTTCCTGGAACCTCCTGGAACCTTTTTTAGGTTCTGCTCTTGATGTAGAACTAAACTTGAGTTCTGGGAACCTATGGGCGGGGCCAGCAGCGCTCCGGCTCTCGATTGGTCGAGCGGAGGTAACGACACCGAGGAGAACGAGGAGAAATCTCTCACAACACAACAGCGTCATTTTAAAATCCTATTCCAACAGAAAGAAACACTATGGACGCGACGCCAGACGACAGCCACGACACATTGGTCAAGTGAATGTGATGATACAGGCTCTTATTTGTGTCTGGGCAGGAGAAGAAAATATCCAGAAGGAGCTAGAAGCATCCGTTCTAAATGAAAGGATTTTCAAACAAATTCCGTCGCCGTCGTCTTTCTGAAATGGGCGTCGAGTACACAAGCAGACAGACACGGTGCCAAGCACAAATAAAGAAAATGTACGTCGATAGACCGACAACAAACTAAAACAGTGGAGATAAGCATTTCTACATTCGCCCGTCCATTGGTGACTCGAGTCAGCACTAAGCAGCCGAGCCGTGCGCTGTGTTCAGGACACGCCTGCTTCGTATCGTGTGTGTGTGTGTGTGTGTGTGTGTGCGAGAGAGACACGTTTTTTTTCTCCCTAGAGCAAAGGCAGCGTACCAGCTCAGTACAGTTAGCAGCTTGTTTGAACGTTCTATTGTTTTTTTTTTTTTTTATATCCAGAAAGTAGGAACTAAAGACGTATTTCTTACATACAGCTGTTATTTTAGATTTTAGATTCCCGAATGTGCTGCTGTTCAAATGACCAGCTGTTTTGTCTCAGTCAAATCAGGCTGACCAGTGGAGCTTCCCAGTTGGGTCTGGTTATATGGAAACAAAAGCAGAACTTGGTTCTGGAACTTCACGGGTTCTTGAAAGTTCTTGGTTCTGGAAAGTTCTGGTTCCGGTTCTGGCTTGGCCCTGCAGTGGAAATACACCTTAAGTAGCCTACATTTACTCAAGTACTGTACTTAAGTCAAATTTTGATGTACTTTGAGGCGGAGATAGCCGCGACCAGCTCTTCTTCTAATCGGCTCGCCTGCAGTCGGTAACTAAGTACATTTACTCAGATACTGTACTTAAGTAGGGCCCTACAATTTTGAGGTATTTTTACTTTACTGGAGTGTTTTACATTTTCAGCACTTTTATTTCTACTCCACTTCATCTCAAAATAAATCATTGTAGGCTACTTTTACTCCCCTGCAGTTATATTAAAAAAAAAAGTTATTAAAATACTTTGTTTAATTATTATTACAAACCATTCATTAATCACTATATATGCATCGGCCATTTGAAATTAGCCGATCTACAAGCTCACAGTGCGTGACGGACATTTACTTGTAACGGTTTATTTCTACATTGTAGTATCGATACTTTTACTTGTTGATACTTTTACTTGAGTACAAAATATGAGTACTTCTTCCACCGCTGCGCTGTCAGTCCGTGGAGCCCTGCTGACAAGGAAACAGCAGGGGGGGGGGGGGGGGCAGAAATGGGCGTGTCCAGCTTGCATTTCACCGAGACAAGAGCTGCAAGAGAGATTCGCTTGCTTTCGTCATTTTCACGCGACAACTTTATTTCCGAAGTTATTTCCCAAAATGGCCGCAGTTGGTCTTATTAATTTATAAACCTCAAATGTAACTATGTATTTTCAAACTAATATGGCTCAAATATATGTTATACTTAGGGGGACCTTTAGAGACATGTGTCAACAGTTTTACAAGGCAAATTTCATGGTGCCTACACTTTTTGGTGACAGTTTTAAAGTCAACAGACACGTCCTTCTCGGTACACCAGGTCTGAAAACAGCGAACTGCCCACATTGTCTGTTTCACGGTCGTCTTTTCATTTATTTTCATTTCCAGCTGTTCTAGTTCATTGTCACTTATTTCAGCATGTCTTCATTTTGCCTGTTCTTTCTCCATATTGTCGCTTTCTTGTTGTTGTAACCACTCGTCCATAGTCCCCCCAACAGTCAGTATTCCATAACAAAGCCGAAGAAAGGCTCTTGATGTAGAACTAAACTTGAGTTCTGGGAACCTATGGGCGGGGCCAGCAGCGCTCCGGCTCTCGATTGGTCGAGCGGAGGTAACGACACCGAGGAGAACGAGGAGAAATCTCTCACAACACAACAGCGTCATTTTAAAATCCTATTCCAACAGAAAGAAACACTATGGACGCGACGCCAGACGACAGCCACGACACATTGGTCAAGTGAATGTGATGATACAGGCTCTTATTTGTGTCTGGGCAGGAGAAGAAAATATCCAGAAGGAGCTAGAAGCATCCGTTCTAAATGAAAGGATTTTCAAACAAATTCCGTCGCCGTCGTCTTTCTGAAATGGGCGTCGAGTACACAAGCAGACAGACACGGTGCCAAGCACAAATAAAGAAAATGTACGTCGATAGACCGACAACAAACTAAAACAGTGGAGATAAGCATTTCTACATTCGCCCGTCCATTGGTGACTCGAGTCAGCACTAAGCAGCCGAGCCGTGCGCTGTGTTCAGGACACGCCTGCTTCGTATCGTGTGTGTGTGTGTGTGTGTGTGTGTGCGAGAGAGACACGTTTTTTTTCTCCCTAGAGCAAAGGCAGCGTACCAGCTCAGTACAGTTAGCAGCTTGTTTGAACGTTCTATTGTTTTTTTTTTTTTTTATATCCAGAAAGTAGGAACTAAAGACGTATTTCTTACATACAGCTGTTATTTTAGATTTTAGATTCCCGAATGTGCTGCTGTTCAAATGACCAGCTGTTTTGTCTCAGTCAAATCAGGCTGACCAGTGGAGCTTCCCAGTTGGGTCTGGTTATATGGAAACAAAAGCAGAACTTGGTTCTGGAACTTCACGGGTTCTTGAAAGTTCTTGGTTCTGGAAAGTTCTGGTTCCGGTTCTGGCTTGGCCCTGCAGTGGAAATACACCTTAAGTAGCCTACATTTACTCAAGTACTGTACTTAAGTCAAATTTTGATGTACTTTGAGGCGGAGATAGCCGCGACCAGCTCTTCTTCTAATCGGCTCGCCTGCAGTCGGTAACTAAGTACATTTACTCAGATACTGTACTTAAGTAGGGCCCTACAATTTTGAGGTATTTTTACTTTACTGGAGTGTTTTACATTTTCAGCACTTTTATTTCTACTCCACTTCATCTCAAAATAAATCATTGTAGGCTACTTTTACTCCCCTGCAGTTATATTAAAAAAAAAAGTTATTAAAATACTTTGTTTAATTATTATTACAAACCATTCATTAATCACTATATATGCATCGGCCATTTGAAATTAGCCGATCTACAAGCTCACAGTGCGTGACGGACATTTACTTGTAACGGTTTATTTCTACATTGTAGTATCGATACTTTTACTTGTTGATACTTTTACTTGAGTACAAAATATGAGTACTTCTTCCACCGCTGCGCTGTCAGTCCGTGGAGCCCTGCTGACAAGGAAACAGCAGGGGGGGGGGGGGGGGCAGAAATGGGCGTGTCCAGCTTGCATTTCACCGAGACAAGAGCTGCAAGAGAGATTCGCTTGCTTTCGTCATTTTCACGCGACAACTTTATTTCCGAAGTTATTTCCCAAAATGGCCGCAGTTGGTCTTATTAATTTATAAACCTCAAATGTAACTATGTATTTTCAAACTAATATGGCTCAAATATATGTTATACTTAGGGGGACCTTTAGAGACATGTGTCAACAGTTTTACAAGGCAAATTTCATGGTGCCTACACTTTTTGGTGACAGTTTTAAAGTCAACAGACACGTCCTTCTCGGTACACCAGGTCTGAAAACAGCGAACTGCCCACATTGTCTGTTTCACGGTCGTCTTTTCATTTATTTTCATTTCCAGCTGTTCTAGTTCATTGTCACTTATTTCAGCATGTCTTCATTTTGCCTGTTCTTTCTCCATATTGTCGCTTTCTTGTTGTTGTAACCACTCGTCCATAGTCCCCCCAACAGTCAGTATTCCATAACAAAGCCGAAGAAAGGCAGTTCCGGGTATTGCTGTTGTGCGTGGAGTGATCTTTGATGCGGTCAGCAGCACCGTTGAATGGGGAATATGGGGCGCTTGCTGTTTTGCATGCGGGCGGTGCTTAGAAGCCCCGCACGGCAGGATTTAAGTGAAAATCAAGCGCCCCCTTCTCTAGTCTAGGTTGACAATACTGTAGAAAGAAATAACGCACCTGGGTTTGATATAAACTGATTCAAGGTGTGGGTTATAGTCTCAGGTATACCATGGCAATCAGCCAATCAGAATCAAGGAATGGAACTAGCCGTTTTAGAAGGTGCATTTTACCCCACGTTCTTGGGTGACACTCAACCAAACAGTTCTCTTCATATTAGAGACACTTTAAATACTACCTATGAGAAACCTGGACAGTGTATTTTATTTCCCTTGGGTAGCTGCAGATTATACATGACATGAGACATGAACATGACAGCTGATTGATTGGCATCTTTATTGATCATGAAAAACACATGTAACAATAACATACATCTGACGCACCATAGCCAAAAGGATAATGCCAAAAAGCTGATATCTTGTTTCCATTGCAGTTCCTAAGTAATTCAAATAAGGCTATGAATACACAACATTGTGTGTTTAAAGCAAGAATAGTGACTTACTGAGGCATCTCATCTGACCAATCCATTGACCATTCTGGCAGGTTCTGTAAGGTTCCCCATCCAATGTCCAATAAGGCTGGCACGTATAGTCAACCCTCTCATTGTGGTCATAATAGATTTTGGGAAATCCTGTGAACTCTCCGTCATCAAGACCTGGTGGCCTTCCACATACTTCTATATGAGGACATTATGATACACAAATACACAATTAGACATCTTATATCACAGGGTATTGAGATCAAAATGCTTAGTTAAACACTATGGGCTCTATTTTGATTGTCTTAAATACCAGCTCGTATGCCTTAACTTAAGACCTGGAGGTGTGGAAAATGCTGTTTGGCCACTCAAAACAGCCTAACAGCATTTGCCACGCCTCCAGGTCTTAAGCTAAGGCATAAGAGCTGGTACCTAAGACAATCAAAATAGGTCAACAACAACCTTGCATTTAATCAAAGCAAGTTATCTAATTCTGCCTCATTTGTGGTGTGTGTTAACATTTGTAGTGTTAGAAAAGAAACTGTACACACAAATATGTTTTTGATGATGTGGTGATGTTTATAAGAGTTGAGACAGGATTTTGGACACTAAAAGCACTTGATGCCCCTGTGTTCTGTTGTGGAATTCTGTAGCATTTACTGTAAAAATTGCTGAGGCAAACACTTTCAAGGTGGTGGTGGTCGTACTTTAATTACATGAATTCATAAGCAGAACTACTTTGCCACTGATATGTGTGTCTAATTTACTTCTCCCCATGAGTTCATGTAATTTAAGTACAACCACCATCACCTGCACCTGGTCACTTTTCTCATTTAGGTGAACATTGCTGTTTTTGATCAGAAATTGACTGCACACAGAAACGCTAATAATTATGAGTTACTGTGCCTAAAGGGCCATTTATAGTTACGTATGGTTGATTTTGTGTACGTTTTTGGGTGAGACGTACGTACGGTAGTTATGTCGACATACATAGTTGCTCTATGCGTTATGTAGCCTACGTGCCGACGCGCTCTCCGCTCCAATTCTGCTCCCGTTGGGGCCGCACGCCACATGGTGGGGGACTTCTGCACAGCACACACGTGTTATTAACCGAAGCATTTTTTGACAAAATATGTAGAACCACAGAATTTCTTGACCCGACGACCAACGCGATGTTTTCTAACAGCCTGGAGTCTGGACTGGTTCTGCAGCTGCTGTCTATCGGCAACATTATCGCGGTAAATGCAACTCCGCGAGGGTACAGATTTAACCACCCGGACTGAGTAATAATAATAAAACACAGTGCACTGCACCCATCTCGCTTTTGGAGGAGAGGCGACGTGATGTTATAAGTGGTAACAGTCTCTGGACTGCAGGTTCTGCTGTCTGTCGGAAAAGTTGTTTCGCGGATTCGCGGTAAATGTAAAACTCCGCGAGGGTACAGATTTAACCACATGGATCAGGACCGGGAGTGATTATAACAAAACACACCCGCATATAATTCCCAAAAATATGATGAGCCGCTGAGCTAATAATCAGCTCTTCTTGTGTGCCTCGTCTTGTTGGCATCTGTTGGAGGAGGATAGGCGGTGTGTGTGTGATCGTGTGTGTGTGTGTGTGTGTGTGTGTGTGTGTGTGTGTGTGTGTGTGTGTGTGTGTGTGTCAAGCCGTCCTGTTGCGACGTTCATTTTTTACCGTTTCTTGATACAATATATTTCTCATTGGGACACATAGTTTGAGAACCGCTGTCATAGAGCAGAGGAAAAGTAATTTTCCTCACTACTGCGCCTATGTTTGACAACGGTGGCCGTGGGTACTTCTTGCTACGGATACATCGTGTACGGATACTGTAAGTTGTGTCCGTCCAGTTGGGTGCTGTCCGTAAGGGTCCGTATACTGAGATAAATCATCCGGAGTGTTACGTACTGGGAGTCAAACCGGACGAAACAGAGTAAAGTTCTCTCACCCTCCGTTGCTTGTGTATTCCTGCAGTCCTTATGTACTACTATGCATGGTACTTAAGACAAGTGCCTAAGCCTATTAAGCCGATTTTCCATACCAGTTTTTAGCCCGACACTACACGACACGGCACGAGACTGCACTGCACCGCATTTTTATATGTAGGTTTTCCACTACAGTATCCCCCCTCCTCCCCTCCGCTCCCGAAATAAATCGACGCCCCTTTCAACATACGGTTAGCATCTTTCTCTGTAAACACAACAGAGACGCTATCTTGTGCTAGTTATTTTTAGGGATGTGGTGGACAAGGTTTTAGATGCCACACACTCACACAGGTCTTCATCGAGTCTTTACAACTATAGCGATGACTAACGTCGGAGTCAAATAATAACTTTATTGGCCAAACTACACAAAGAAGTGTGCTAGAATGTAGAGGCTAGTTGCGCTAGCATAATAATAATAATACATTTTATTTGTAACACACTTTACATTTGAAGCAAATCTCAAAGTGCTACATTAAAATCGAAAAACATTAAGAAAACAACTAAGAATTAAAACGAGAAACAAAGTGAATAAAATCATAATGTTGATCACCTATAGAAAAGGTTTAACACATAAAACATCCATAAGACTGTCTAGGCAAACGCCTTGTTAAAAAGAAAAGTCTTTAGTCCCCCTTTAAAAGTGTCAATGGACAGCGCAGCTACAGTAAATGGACTGTAGATTATTTTCCCCATTCAACACATGCCGTTACAAATACAAACAGGAGACATCTCACTGAGAAGATCCATATAAAGATCTATATAAAATAAAGGATGGCCGACGCATTGGCCGTTGTTTATTTCGACTCGCGACGATAGGTATATGTCCACTGTTTGTGTTGGTTATGTTCTTGGTGCTTCGTGGAATCTCAACTGCAGGGCTGGGGAACACAATAAATGACTACCGGGAGCTCCGCCCCCACCTTTCCCTCCACGTTACTGTCGCTATGTCCGTCAAGCTTTGAAGTCCGACAGCCCTCACTCAGCCATTCAACACTGTCAGCACAATGGAGGAGAATGTCACACACAGACACACTGCATGTCGCGTTTTGGACCCAAAGCCTCGAAATCTCTTCCAAATCCGTCAACAAGACCTGGCATGAAATTAGAAAAAATATGTAGGCCTATTAAAACAAACCAGCAGAGAATACAGAAGAAAATCTCTCTGCTGGATTCAGAGCCGTTTTACACTGACTTGGAAAGATTTAAATATGAATACACTGTATTGGCTAAATGGCTCATGATTATAACACCAACACCTTATTTGTTATGTTAAATAGCTACTGATTATCCCCCTTGGGAAGTTCAAGATATCAAAATATCAAGTGAGATACTAATGTTCTCACTGCCAGTTCACTATAGGACAAAAGAGAGCCAACTTCTACCAAAGTACAGCGACTATCTCAATGGCAGTGTGTATGCACACTCAAAACCAACCAGCAAATCAATTCATGCCATTTTCTTTGGCCTGTTTTGAAAACTGAAAGCTAATATTGATACATTGCCGCCAAGAAGTGATGCCTTGAATCTGCACATCATGAGGACCCACTATCAACGACAGCGAGGGTATGCAAAGCTACCCTCACCAATCAATTGTGCCTGGCACATGGTAGAAGGCAGGTTGGTCCCCCAGCTTTAAACTTAAAAATCTATTCAGGCCAGATGCTTGGAACTTACAGTTTGTGGATGCAAGGCAAGTGGAAACCAGTACAGGGCATCATGTCGTAAAAGAGGGATTTACTGCAGTGGAGCATATGGATGTGCCCGTGCAGCTTGGTACAAAAACTAATTTGACAATTAAGAAATAGACCTTGAGTAGTGCCATGAAAATCAAAGAGTTAAAGTTCATCAAAATTGTATGTTATTACACACATTTTACTGCTATTACATAATTCTATTATTATTATTATTATATTCAAATTATTTTACCATACCAGAGTGCTTCTTGTTTACTGATTACACATACTGTATTTCCATTATTAGATAATATCAGCATTGAGTGTGTCATGTTATATTCAATTGTATTGTCATATTGTCTATTTAGCATGACACATTTTCAATGTTGTAAATGTTCTTATTCTTAGTTTTGCTGTTATTTTTTTGACCCGCTATGTTATCCATTTTGGTGTGATGTGTTTTGAATTGTGTAATTTCTTGTATACTCAAAATGGCAACATATTCTCACCTCTAAAGCGTCATACGTCCGACGCGCTGTGAAGTACTGTACTGCGTCGGACGATAGACGCTTTGGGATTGCCTACTGTGTCAAGGGTTAGGGTTAGGGTTAGTAGTTCCCGAAGCGAGATTCGATACCGCTATGAAGGGCTTACCGGTTTACCAGCCACCCGACGCTACCGCTCACGCCACTATAAACGACGGCGCCGCGCCGTCTCAGTCGCCGCTGAACGGCGAGAGACGCCGCCGAGGGAGCGGCAGCGACCGAGTCGCCGCGGCGAACGGTGTGAACGGCGCATGAGCCGACTCAGCGGCGTTACCGAATTATGAGCCGTTATGGACAGAATAGTAAATTTTGACCAGGGGACTGCTTCCGCGTCCGAATGCGGCTCAAAGAAGGGACTACGTTATCATCCACGTTGTCAAAGATAAAAGCACAAAAAAAAGGAATTTCCCAGTCGTCTCGTTAGCTCAGTCAGTAGAGCATGATGGCAGCTAAACCAGAGACCCGGGTTCGATTCCCTGTGGCGGAAAATATTCCAGTAAACACATGTCGGCGCATGCGTAATAAGACTCTCTGTTCTCGTCCTAAAACTCTCCGTTCTTGTCAGACCGTAGACGCAGTAGACGTTCCAAAGCATCGCACGGGTGAAACAGAACGCGTCGGGAGGGTGACACAAAGGGGGTGAGAATGGGCTGAAAATCGACAAAAACGCCATTAAAGAAGTTGCCTTTTATCATAATAGTTACAAATCTATTGCAATACCATTCAAAATACCTTTCCATATTGCTCTTTTATCTATTTCCTTCTCTCTCTCTCTGTCGTTTGGGTAAGGTAATATCTCTCCGCTCCCCCAGGTACGGGGCCGAGGGGCTATCCTTTTACCACCTCCGTCCTGGGGGGGTTCACCCGGGCTATATGTCTGGACACACCTCCAGCAACCACGTCACTGTATCATCATCCACAGACAGCAGGCCATGCATCCCATTAGGAGCCCGATACATTGGGCATTCCAGAATGACATGGTCTGCTGTCTGTTCCTCTGCGCCACACTCACAGGTCGCACTAGGGGCCAGGCCCCATCTATGCATGGATGAGCGGAAACGCCCGACGCCGGTCCGGAGGCGATTAAGCCTCACCCATGCCAGTCTAGGCAGGTCCACCCCAGTAGGGGGAAAACCAACGTCGGGGACGAAGACATGGAGTCTAGAGGTGTTTACGTCCCACTCCATGCTCCAAACGTGATCTGCCCATCTTGCCGCACTGATGTTGTAATCACTGCATTGCTGCAGGAGTTCCCGTGCGGCAGGCACAAATGGGTGTCTCGACTTGAGGCGTCGGGGAGGCTCTGCTGTGACTGTGAGCCTTTCATGGAGCAGGTGATTTGGCCCCATGGCCCGGCACGCCAGACGAGCTGTGGCTCCTTTGCGGCGAAGCCCAGCAGGCTGGATGCCTGCCAGAATGGGGAGATTGTCCACAGGAGTGGGACGCAGGCATCCTGTCACAATACGCAAGGCTTCGTTGATGGGCTTATCAATGAGGTGAGCATGAGCACTGCGATTCCACACTGGGGCGCAGTACTCGCTAGCTGAGTAAACAAGGGCAAGGGCTGCCGTGCGCAAAGTTCTTGCGCCAGCACCCCAGCCTGACCCAACTAGGCGCCTCATCAATGCCACACGTGTTGTTAGCTTCTTGCGCAGTGACTCAAGGTGTCGGCGAAACGTGAGAGACCTGTCTAATGTTACACCGAGGTAACATAACATGGAAAGAAATACATTTAAAAGTAAAGAATTAATCAAATGTGATGTTTAATCGAATTATTTGACTATAGCATGAAATGGGCATTCGACTATTGAAGGGCTTATAAAAGTCACCAGAAAATGAATTCAAAATGCCAACCACCTTAAAACATCTTCTATGGGTACCTTCTAACACAAAAAAAAGGTTGTCAGCTTCTACCCAAACATAGCCGCAAAAGTCATTTCTGAAGCACTTTTCAGTTTTGGCCCCTTGACTACCAGCACTTTTTCCTTGCTTCACGGTGGACTTCACTGTGGCAAACTCAGAAGCTGTAAAGGGGCTATCGTCAATTCCATGATTTGTGAGGACTGCAGGTGTCTCTTCCTCAGCTCTGTCCACTGTTGGGTGGGTGCCCAGGAGATCCTGGAAGTGGGGGAACCAGGTGGTCCCTCTCTCTTCTGGGCTGCAGCCTGCCAGCTGTCCCTCTCTTGCCCTCTTGTGCCCACTCATCTTGTTTATGACCTTCCATGACTCCTTGTATCTTTGTTCGCCATGTTCTGCCTCCACCCTCTTCACTTTCTCCAACATCTCCTCCCCTTTGATCCTGTCATACAGTATGTGCTGAACAGCTGTTGCTTGGCACTGTTCAGCTCCTCCCGACTCTCTGCGGTCCCCTCTCTCTCATAGCTTCTGCGTGCCTCTGCCACCTGCACCCGCGCTCGGACAACTTCTGGGTGTTTAGATCCAGGGGAGGCTCTGAGTCTCCCCTTTGTCTGCACACATTTCCTGGTCGCCTCTTCGTTAGCAGAGATGAACCGCTCATAGGTTGTTGGCTCCCCCTCCTCGGCCAGCAGATGTAGGCGGGCTCTCACCTCCGCTGTGTTCAAGGGCTTCCCGCAAAGGCCTCCCAGTCGGGCCGGGTCCTTGGGGCGCTCTTAGGGACCCTCAAGCTCAGGCGCAGCCTTGTAGCGACCACCCAGTGATCAGAGCCTACCGAGTCGAATGTACTGTAGGACTCTGCATTGAAGATGGACTTCCTCCACTTCCTCCTTACCAGTATATAGTCCAGCTGACGCCGCATACTGGTGGCTCGCTCCTGGAATGTCCATCTCTTGCCCATCCTCTTACGGAACAGGGTGTTGGCGGCCAGTAGGCCATGTTCCGTGAGGAGGGCAGCTAGATGTTCTCTGTTACGGTTGGTATTGTCGTGGTACGTGAAGGGCGCGTCTTCCGGTCCAAGTCTCGCGTTGAAGTCCCCCAGGATTATAAGGAAGTTGTGAGCTGGCACATGATGGATCGCTGTTCTTAGGTCATCGTCGAACCTTTCCACTTCCTCAAGAGGTGCTACGTTGGTGGGAGAGTACACACTCATGGCCGTTGTTACTGGGTTTCCCTCGAAATCGGCACTAAGGATCCTGCTGGTGTGTGGATGCACCCTGCGGAGGGCCTTTCGTGCTCGGGGGCTCACCATGAGTCCCACGCCACCTGTTGCTGCCTGGGCATCATTACGCCATGCGGATGAGGTGATGAACGTGCACCCCCCCACTCTGCGATAGATAATCCGTGTGCACTCTCCTATGCTCCTGGACTGCCAGGATCTCCACTCCCCTTTCCTCGGCACAGTGTGCCAGCTCTTCCAACCTCGCCTCTTCCCTCACTGTGTTTGCGTTGTAGGTTGCCATAATACATGGCCTCCTACAGCGCAAGAGTGCATTGGACAGTGGGCTGTGGTCAGACTGAACCCTTCCTCCCCGGAGGAGAGGGTTTGGGGTCCAGTCGTCATAGTGCCCTCCCGAGGTAGGACCAGCACCAACGTCCGCTGCGTGGCTCCTGCAGACTCCCGCCGCTGGAAGTATAGGATTATCGGTGTCTTGTGTCTCCATGAAAGCTATACATTGCGCATTAATAATGACTGTGGGGCACAGCTCCTCACAGCCATACTCTGGCCGTTTCAGGGTTGAAGCCTTCATCCGCCCTTGCTGCACACCTTCAGATGGTATACGGTGCGGAGCCAGGCGCGAGCAACGCCTGTGGTTTTTGTTCGGAGTGACCTTCTCCTAGATGGGTTGCCTACCCCCCCTGCTATTTACCCATAGCTGGGACAGTGGTTGGCAAGGCGCCAGGGCGTGTCCACACACCGGTGGGCCTGCGCACCTCACCTACCTGCAGTTTGGTTAAGTGTCCGCAAGGACACTTATCCGTGTGTGGCCACGAGGAGGCACTGCAGGAGTCTTGGCGGTGGAGAGGCTGTGTACCGGCAGGAGGAGGCTTACGCACTCGGCTCCTCTGTTCACCCCCCGCAAGGAGGGCTAGCCGGTGGCAGTAGCTGAAAGCAGAAAGTAGCAAGCAGGAGCAGCATGCAACATGCACTAACTACAAGCACTTCTACACAGTATTACTGCACTGACGCATCACACACACACTCACAACTCGTCATGCTAATAAGCCTGTGTTTAACTACTATGGCTGTTGTCCGCCCCGTCTTGGCTGTAATAACTATAGGGCTACAATTAGTTATAGCCTATATGAACCAATGGACCCTCATCATCCTAGCCTGATTTCAGACTTGGCGCTGGAGAACCAGTCCGCTCAGAGAGTGGGCTGAAGCCAGGCGATCATCATCCTACACTCTCAAAATGTGAGTTACATTTTGGAACCATTTGGTTCCTAACCTCCAAACGTCCAAACTAAAATATAACAGCCCTGCCTCTTTAGCCCAGTGTTGTGTTGGCACGAGGGGTTAAAAAGGCAGGGCTGTTATATTTTAGTTTGGAAGTTTGCAAGTTAGGATTAGGAACCAAATGGTTCCAAAATGCAACTCACATTTTGAGAGTGTAGGATGATGATGAGCGGACTGGTTCTCCAGCGCGTCGTGTTGGCATGAGGGGTTGTGTGTTGCGAGTGAATGTTCCGAGTTCTATCACCACTTCCACGCATTACTGCATGTCTTTTAGCTGGGGAGAGGGGAACCCCACTGGTCCACGGACCCACTTAACAAATGAGGCAGCCTATAAGCTTGTTCTTTTTTAAGTAAGTGTGTGTTGTGGTGCGTTATTTCCCAGTAGCCTATATATCAAAGCAAGTGACATGCATAACATGAAACATATAGTTCACCTTTGTATTTTTTATGTATTTCTTATATAAATATAAATATATAGTTCACTTGTTTATTTTGTATAGCAGGTGTGTCGAATAGCCTACTCTGCCATAAACTAGATAGCTTTTTTTTAAATTTACTTTCATAGTTATACTTAGTTATAGTGCTCAGTTTTCTATGAAGGGTGCTTACGGGCACCCCTTAAAAAAGCCATGGTAAGACAAGTCTGCAGCACCCATGGGAAACTTGCGGGAAAGGGGTTTGCTTCTAAAATCCTCCTTACGATGGGTTTCCTGGAGCCATTCGTAAGGTGTACTTTCAACCGCCGTCACAGCCATTTGGTTCCATTGTACACTCTCGACCGGTTTCCTGAAAGACCTCGTTGCTCTTGATTGACAGGTGCCTGCGCAGACTACAAAGGCGTTCTTGAAACATTTGCCTGAGCTTACGAGCGCTCAAAATCGCTTTGGGAAACGTGGCCATTATCCGCAAAAACATTCATGTGCTTGGAGGTGGTGCGTTTTGAGGCTTTATAGAAAAAAATATTTACATAATGTGCATTAGTGCAATGGAAACACTAAAGCGAATATGGTTTGCATTGGATGTTACGGCGCTGTTGTGTGCACTGTGCAAGCGGGCCTCGTCCGTCACATCACCCAAGTAAATCCTGGCTAACCCTTTGTCATCACACCGTGTTGTGTGCCAAAAATGGACAATCTACAAGCTCACAGTAGCTCGCATCCGCGACGCGTTGTGAGCTCTCAGATCGCCCACGTTCCAGAAGCAAAAACTTGAGGGATGAGTGTGCAGCGAGTCACAGCAGTCAGATGTGCAGTGCTCACGTCTCGGATTCAGTCTGAAAAAATCAGCCCAATCGCAGCTCTGTGCCCTGTGTGCAAGCCCGCTGGAAGTCATTTACAGTAGGTCGGTCAGACGGACCCAGAGTCTCCCAAGAATCGCATTTCCTCAGTTTATTGAAAACAGGCTAAATTCGCCTTCTTTGCATTCTTTTTGCAAATTTCTGATCATTTGCTTCCTATTTTCGATTAAGCTTTATGGAAATGCAACTAATGTTATTATTTGCAAAGCAAACTATCAACATTGCAGCAACATAAACAATCTGCCTGAGCATTTTCCCACCACATTCTTGGGTGACACTCAACCAAACAGTTCTCTTCATATTAATGACACTTTAAATACAACCTATGAGAAACCTGGACAGTGTATTTTAGCTGCTGATAAGAGACATGTAACATGTAACAATAGCATACATCTGACGCACCATAGCCAAAAGGATAATGCAAAAAAGCTGATCTTGTTTCCATTGCAGTTCCTAAGTAATTCAAATAAGGCTATGAATACACAACATTTTGTGTTTAAAGCAAGAATAGTGACTTACTTAGCAGTGAGAGGCATCTCATCTGACCAATCCATTGACCATTCTGGCAGGTTCTATAAGGTTCCCCATCCATTGTGTAATAGCGCTGGCACACATAGTCAACCCTCTCATTGTGGTCATAATGGGTTTTGGCAACTCCTGTGAAGTTTCCGTCATCAAGACCTGGTGGCATTCCACATCCTTCTACTGTATATGAGGACATTATGATACACAAATACACAATTAGACATCTTATATCACAGGGTATTGAGATCAAAATGCTTAGTTAAACACTATGGGCTCTATTTTGATTGTCTTAAATACCAGCTCGTATGCCTTAACTTAAGACCTGGAGGTGTGGAAAATGCTGTTTGGCCACTCAACACAGCCTAACAGCATTTGCCACGCCTCCAGGTCTTAAGTTAAGGCATAAGAGCTGGTACCTAAGACAATCAAAATAGGTCTTTATAAAACAACAACCTTGCATTTAATCAAAGCAAGTTATCTAATTCTGCCTCATTTGTGGTGTGTGTTAACATTTGTAGTGTTAGAAAAGAAACTGTACACACAAATATGTTTTTGATGATGTGGTGATGTTTATAAGAGTTGAGACAGGATTTTGGACACTAAAAGCACTTGATGCCCCTGTGTTCTGTTGTGGAATTCTGTAGCATTTACGGTAAAAATTGCTGAGGCAAACACTTTCAAGGTGGTGGTGGTCGTACTTTAATTACATGAATTCATAAGCAGAACTACTTTGCCACTGATATGTGTGTCTAATTTACTTCTCCCCATGAGTTCATGTAATTTAAGTACAACCACCATCACCTGCACCTGGTCACTTTTCTCATTTAGGTGAACATTGCTGTTTTTGATCAGAAATTGACTGCACACAGAAACGCTAATAATTATGAGTTACTGTGCCTAAAGGGCCATTTATAGTTACGTATGGTTGATTTTGTGTACGTTTTTGGGTGAGACGTACGTACGGTAGTTATGTCGACATACATAGTTGCTCTATGCGTTATGTAGCCTACGTGCCGACGCGCTCTCCGCTCCAATTCTGCTCCCGCTGGGGCCGCACGCCACATGGTGGGGGACTTCTGCACAGCACACACGTGTTATTAACCGAAGCATTTTTTGACAAAATATGTAGAACCACAGAATTTCTTGACCCGACGACCAACGTGATGTTTTCTAACAGCCTGGAGTCTGGACTGGTTCTGCAGCTGCTGTCTATCGGCAACATTATCGCGGTAAATGCAACTCCGCGAGGGTACAGATTTAACCACCCGGACTGAGTAATAATAATAAAACACAGTGCACTGCACCCATCTCGCTTTTGGAGGAGAGGCGACGTGATGTTATAAGTGGTAACAGTCTCTGGACTGCAGGTTCTGCTGTCTGTCGGAAAAGTTGTTTCGCGGATTCGCGGTAAATGTAAAACTCCGCGAGGGTACAGATTTAACCACATGGATCAGGACCGGGAGTGATTATAACAAAACACACCCGCATATAATTCCCAAAAATATGATGAGCCGCTGAGCTAATAATCGGCTCTTCTTGTGTGCCTCGTCTTGTTGGCATCTGTTGGAGGAGGATAGGCGGTGTGTGATATTTATTTTTATTTAAAAGAGATATTTCACTTAAATACGAAAACATTTTAACCATGATAGATTCAATGAAAACACCCATCCTTTTTTTCTGGTGACTCCTGACGCCCTCTTAATGCACGAACAGGCAGTGTTTTTCGATAACTTTTTTAGTTTCTTTTTAATAATTATTTGGGAAAATGAAAAATAAATAAATACAAAGAATAAATGATTAAAAAGAAATGAAAGGAGTTATCGAAAGAACACAACCTGCTCACGTATTAGGAGGGCGTCAGGAGTCACCAGAAAAAAGGACAGGTGTTTTCATTAAATCTATCATGGTTAAAATGGAGTTTGAAGTTACAATGGGTTTGTATAGGAAGGGGGCGTGTCTGATACAATGAATATCAAATATCTAAATCTAAACTGAATCAAACAACTCAAAAACTGTCCTGGGTGTTCCCAAAAGCTTGATAAGACGATAAAACGCGGATCGGAAAGAAAAGTAATAGCACCCCATTCCCGGCCGAGCCGCATGTTTTGATGTATATATTGCGGCGGTGGTGTAAATCGTGCGGCACTTATTACGTGCCGAAATTTGTGGCGAAACTAACTAATGACTTAACTAGAAAAGAAATTTCTACGAAATTTTAAGTGTGCCTGCAGCTCGCTAAGTGTGTGCAACCTTCTTTAGCAGTTGGTGTTAGCATTAGCATCCTTGTATAGCAGTTGGTGTTAGCATTAGCATTTTGCATTAGCATTAACATCATTATTCAAATATTTTACATCTGCATTTTTATCATTAGCTTTAAAAATTTTATTAGCATTAGCATTAGCATTTGTTAGCATTAGCATTAGCATTTGTTAGCATCAGCATGTGTTAGCATTAGCATGTGTTAGCATTAGCATTTGTTACCATTATTATTTGTTAGCATTAGCATGTGTTAGCATTAGCTTTTGTTAGCATTAGCATTTTTGTTAGCATTAGCATATGTTAGCATTAGCATTTGTTAGCATTAGCAAGTGTTAGCATTAGCATTTGTTAGCATTTGCATGTGTTAGCATTAACATTTTTGTTAGCATTAGCATATGTTAGCATTAGCATTAGCATGTGTTAGCATTAGCATTTGTTAGCATTAGCATTTTTGTTAGCATTAGCATATGTTAGCATTAGCATGTGTTAGCATTAGCATTTGTTAGCATTAGCATTTTTGTTAGCATTAGCATTTGTTAGCATTAGCATTTTTAGCATTAGCATTTGTTAGCATTAGCATGTTTTAGTATTAGCATTTGTTAGCATTAGCATGTGTTAGCATTAGCATTAGCATTTGTTAGCATTAGCATGTGTTAGCATTAGCATTTGTTAGCATTAGCATTTGTTAGCATTAGCATTAGCGGTTAGCCATTGGGACTGTGGGACCACCCACCGAGTTTGAGACCAGTGACGTTTTGGGAAGTGGAGACATGGCTGTTTAAAGCCCAGCCAATAGGAATGCATAGGGGGCGGGGCTTAAGCAATACAGATAATTCCTATTTGCCATGTAAGTACACACAGCGAGTTTCGAGACGGTACCATGCTGCAAACTTTGTGGGATCATTAACTACCCTAATTAATTAAGTATGGCGGATTACAATAAGTGTTTTGCCATTGCGTTGCATGGCAGGCACAGTTAAAAAGATAAAGCTTCATAATTATGTGTTTCTATTCAAAAATGACCACAAGAAGCATAAAATAATGGTAAAATAATCATTTTGGCCATTTGCAGGCCGACTTTGTTTCTATCCCTCTTCTATTCTTTTATATGGATTGATAAGGGATGTAAACAACGTCGGCCTGACAATGGCCAAAATGATTATTTTACCATTACTTTATGCATTCTGTGGTCATTAAGTGTGCCTGCCATGCAATGCAATGGCAAAACACTTATTGTAATCCGCCATACTTAGTTAGTTAGTTACATATAATGTCGCCACAAATTTCGGCACGTAATAACTGTCGCACGATTTACGGCACCGCCGCAATATATACATCAAAACGTGCGGCTCGGCCGGGAATGGGGTGCTACTACTTTTCTTTCCGATCCGCGTTACCATTGCGACGTAATTCGCAAAAAACGACGCCCAAAAACCCCATTGACTTAGAATGGGGGACTAGGAAAAAAACCCAGAAACTTTGGCGCCACATAACTCTGCCATACTTTTGCCTAGCAACGTGATTTAAACTTTAAAATGCAAACACAACTTTGGACTTTTTCCGGCCAATAGGGATGAGCTGTAATTGATTAAGCCCCGCCGCCCCCTCTGTAACAGGAAGTGCCCTTCGCCAAACAGGAAGTGCCTCTACATCTCGTGAACCATTTGTCGTACAGATGCGTGGATGGTTTCATTTGACTTGATTAAGAGTCCTTGACCTTAAGTGGGGCCTATTTCGCCAAACAGGAAGTGCCCCTCACCAAACAGGAAGTGACCCTTTACCTCGTGAACCGTTTGTCGTACAGACGCGTGGATGGCATCAAATGACTTGATTAAGAGTCCTTAACCTTAATTGGGGCCTATTTCGCCAAACAGGAAGTGCCCCTCACCAAACAGGAAGTGACCCTTGATCTCGTGAACCGTTTGTCGTACAGAAGCGTGGGTTGCGTCAAATGACAAGATTAAGAGTCCTTAACCTTAATTGGGGCCTATTTCGCCAAACAGGAAGTGCCCCTCACCAAACAGGAAGTGACCCTTGATCTCGTGAACCGTTTGTCGTACAGACGCGCGGGTTGCGTCAAATGACAAGATTAAGAGTCCTTAACCTTAATTGGGGCCTATTTCGCCAAACAGGAAGTGCCCCTCACCGAACAGGAAGTGACCCTTTATCTCTTGAACCGTTTGTCGTGCAGACGCGTGGGTGGTGTGAAATGACTTGATTAAGAGTCCTTAACCTTAATTGGGGCCTATTTCGCCAAACAGGAAGTGCCCCTCACCAAACAGGAAGTGACCCTTTATCTCGTGAAAAGTTTGTCGTACATACGTGTGGGTGGCGTCAAATGACTTGATTAAGAGTCCTTAACCTTAATTGGGGCCTATTTCGCCAAACAGGAAGTGCCCCTCACCAAACAGGAAGTGACCCTTTATGTCGTGAACCGTTTGTCGTACAGACGCGTGGGTGGCGTCAAATGACTTGATTAAGAGTCCTTAACCTTAATTAGGGCCTATTTCGCCAAACAGGAAGTACCCTTCACCAAACAGGAAGTGACCCTTTATGTCGTGAACCGTTTGTCGTACAGACGCGTGGGTGGTGCCATATGACTTGATTAAGAGTCCTTAACCTTAATTGGGGCCTATTTTGCCAAACAGGAAGTGCCCCTCACCAAACAGGAAGTGACCTTATATCTCGTGAACCGCTTGTCGTACAGACGCGTGGGTGGCGCCATATGACTTGATTAAGAGTTCTTAACCTTAATTGGGGCCTATTTCGCCAAACAGGAAGTGCCCCTCACCAAACTGGAAATGACCCTTTATCTCGTGAACCGTTTGTCGTACAGACGCGTGGGTGGTGCCATATGTCTTGATTAAGAGTCCTTAACCTTAATTGGGGCCTATTTCGCCAAACAGGAATTGCCCCTCACCAAACAGGAAGTGACCTTATATCTCATGAACCGTTTGTCGTACAGCCATGTGGGTGTTGCCATATGAAAAACAATAATGTTAAAGCTTATGCTAAAAATGCTAATGTTAAAAAATGTAACCCTAATGCTAACACCAATCGCTACACAAGGTTGCAGACTTAGCGAGCTGCAGGCACACTTAAAATTTCTTAGAAATGTTCTTTTCTAGTTAATTAATCAGGGTAGTTAATAATAATGAACCCACAAATTTCGGCACGTAATAACTGCCGCAAGATTTACGCCACCGCCGCAATATATACATCAAAACGTGCTGCTTGGCCAGGAATGGTGTGCTATTAATTTTCTTTCCGATCCGCGTTACCATGGCGACGTAATTCGCAAAAAACGATGCCCAAAAACCCCATTGACTTAGAATGGGGGAAATTTCGGCACGTAATAACTGCCGCACGATTTACGCCACCCCCGCAATATATACCACAAAATGTGCGGCTCGGCCGGGAATGGTCTGCTATTACTTTTCTTTCCGATACGCGTTACCATGGCAATGTAATTCGTAAAAAACGACGCTCAAAAACCCCCATTGACTTTGAATGGGGGACTCTGGAAAAAAAAACAGAAACTTTGGCCCCACATTACTCTGACATACTTTTGCCTAGCAACGTCACTTAAACTTTAAAATGCACACACAACTTTGGTCTTTTTCCGGCCAATAGGGATGAGCTTTAATTGATTAAGCCCCGCCCCCTCTGTAACAGGAAGTGCCCTTCGCCAAACAGGAAGTGCCTCTACATCTCATGAACCGTTTGTCGTACAGACGCGTGGGTGGTGTCATATGACTTGATTAAGAGTCCTTAACCTTAATTGGGGCCTATTTCGCCAAACAGGAAGTGCCCCTCACCAAACAGGAAGTGACCCTTTATCTCATGAACCGTTTGTCGTACAGACTGAGACGATAATGTTAAAGCTAATGCAAAAAATGCTAATGTTAAAAACTAACGCTAATCTAACGCTAATGCAAACACCAAAAAAAATCTAACTCTAATGCTAACACCAACCGCTACACAAGGTTGCACATACTTAGCGAGCTGCAGGCACACTTAAAATTTCTTCGAAATTTTCTTTTCTAGTTTTTATTCTAGAGTCCGTTTTTCAAGAAAAAGTTGACTAGAGCTCCTCAGGCTGTTGGCTGAACTCACCAGTAGCCAGTGAGATGGAGTCAGAAGTGTCAGTGAAGGGACCGGCCACAGCCGTCACGTTGACCTCATAAACCCGGCCAGGTTTCAGGCCACTGATGTGGGCCGTGGGCCCTGGCCACGTCCTGTTGGCCCGGAAGTTCAAGTCCACGTTCCAAACGTTCACACGGTAGTACTGGACATGACCACTAGGCAGGACCCAACTGAGGTTCAGAGAATCGGTAGCTCTCGCTGTAACGGCGATGCTCCGGGGTTTCTCTGGCCCTATAATGATGATGCATACACACACACGCACGCACGCACGCACGCACGCACGCAAGCACGTACGTACGCACGCACACACACACACACACACACACACACACACACACACACACACACACACAAACATTGGTTCTCTTGTTTGTTCGTTTTTTGACAATACTTTGTGTCCATTTACTTTTCCCTCCCAATTCTTTCATTATGCCCATTCCCGATGAACTGATGACTTCAAATCAATATCATTATCATTTAAATATTTTGCTTGATTACAATTTCTGAACAATTATTACGAATTCTAAATCAAACCCTGAAAAAAATGACATAAACAGACCAGACTCATAATAAGCTAAAGCTGCTGGAAGGTTATCTTTCACACAGCATGGACTTACGTGTGAAAGTCGATATGGGGGCCTTTGCACCTTCGTTCGCGATGTCTCCGGCCACGGCGGCGACCGTGACGTTATATAGAACTCCCGGTGTCAACCCTGTGATGGTGTGGGACGTTCCGCTAGCGGTTTGAATACCGCCCGGTCCCACCGCACCACTCCACCTCACCATGTAGGAGGACACGATGCCCTGCGGTGCCGTCCAGCTCACTGACACAGAGGACGTGGTGACGCCCGCGATGACAAGACCGGTGATCACGCCGGGCTCTGTGAGGGCACAGACAAGAGACACTTTGAGAACGATGTAGGAGCTGCAGGATTATGGCCACAATTATTTTTTGATCAATATTGATCTCGATTATTGATCAGTGGCGTCAGTTCAGAAAAAGCTAAGGTATGGCAACATCATGTTGCCATACCTTAGCAACATTTATTTTAAGAAGTACATTCTATTTTTTCCCCCGTTTCTACGGTTTCTTGGGCTGGATATGGCAGCATGGAATGCTTGTTCAAGTGCAGCTAAACTTGGCATGTTAGTAAACGTGCCACAATTAACAATAATAATGAATTGCACCTGTGCAATTCATTACCTGCGGAACCTGGGAATATACCATTTTGTCAAAATGGGGAGAATAAAAGTGTGGAGAATATAATTGTTGCGACCGAAGGTCGCATATACTCTGAAAAACCGTGTCACTTGAGTGACCTTCCTTCCTTCCTTCCTTCCTTCCTTCCTTCCTTCCTTCCTTTCCTTCCTTCCGTAACCTTCCTTCTGTAACCTTCCTTCTGTACGGGAGTGATGTCAGTGTGATGTCAGCGAGTTGTGACATCACTTCCTGTACGGGGCGGCTACACGAAATGTGGATAACACTATATATGGAGATAGTCCAGTCCATCATGTCATATGGGAATACTGTCATAGACAGTAGCCAAAAGAGAAGGATACACAAGACTAAGAAAAACAAAAAAAGAGAAGAATAAAAAAGAAAAAAAAGGAGGAGGAGGATAAAGATACCAAAAGGAGAGAGAAGAAAGGGTGGATGAGGTACAATGTGTCTCAGAAAAGAAAATGTAACAAGGAGGTGGCAACGGGGCGGCTAGATAAAGTTATTAGTCCTGGATCCGACTTTAAGTCGACGCACAGGATTCCAGAAGTGTAGCGCTTATTTGCTCTTGTATCAAACTGGTACTCGAAACGTTCTTAGAATTTAATATATATTTTCTAAAGTAAATATGGGGGCGGCTGTGAAAAAAAGAGAAGAATAAAAAAGAAAAAAAAGGAGGAGAAGGATAAAGATACCAAAAGGAGAGAGAAGAATGGGTGGATGAGGTACAATGTGCGGTATCCTCCTTGTCAAGCTTGACGTTGGGCATTTGGACCTATACATGGAGAAATGGAGAAAACCTGTTTGGCCTAAACATGGAGATGTGGTACAGAATGACTCATATATGGGCATAAAAAGTATGTCATGTGACATCACTTCCTGTACAGACAGTCAGACAGACAGCCATTGACTCCGGCCTAACAATGGCTACTGTCTATGACGGTAGTCCCATATGACATGATGGACTGGACTATCTCCATATATAGTGTTCTCGACATCTCCATGTTTAGGCCCTATCGCTCACACCCTAGGTGGGGTTGGCAATAGGGCCTTTCTGTGTGGAGTTTGCATGTTCTCCCCGTGTCTCCTAGGGTTGATACCCTCACAAAAACATGAACAAACTCCCCCCAGAGTGACAACAACTAGAATCGTCAGAGAAACGCTGTGGTTGGCCAGATGGTCAAAATGTCACCCTGAGGTCGCATTCCACCCTCAGGTGTCTTACTAGTTGTTGCGACTAGTGAGCTATAGTCAACTTCTTCTTGAAAAACGGACGCTAAAATAAAGATAATGTTTCGAAAATATTTAAAAAAAGATTAAGCTTCATAATTATGTGTTTCTATTCAAAAATGACCACAAGAAGCATAAAATAATGGTAAAATAATCATTTTGGCCATTTTCAGGCCGACTTTGTTTCTATCCCTCTTCTATTCTTTTATATGGATTGATAAGGGATGTAAACAACGTCGGCCTGACAATGGCCAAAATGATTATTTTACCATTACTTTATGCATTCTGTGGTCATTTTTGAATAGAAACACATATATGAAGCTAAAATATTTTCGAAGCATCATTTTTATTTTAGAGTCCGTTTTTCAAGAAAAAGTTGACTAGAGCTCCTTTCATTTTCAAGAGGGAAAGCTTTGCCTCAGGCTGTTGGCTGAACTCACCAGTAGCCAGTGAGATGGGGTCAGAAGTGTCAGTGAAGGGACCGGCCACAGCCGTCACGTTGACCTCATAAACCCGGCCAGGTTTCAGGCCACTGATGTGGGCCGTGGGCCCTGGCCACGTCCTGTTGGCCCGGAAGTTCAAGTCCACGTTCCAAACGTTCACACGGTAGTACTGGACATGACCACTAGGCAGGACCCAACTGAGGTTCAGAGAATTGGTAGCTCTCGCTGTAACGGCGATGCTCCGGGGTTTCTCTGGCCCTATAATGATGATGCATACACACACACACACGCACGCACATGTAACGGAGGTGATCCGAACCTCCCCACCCGGGTTCGTACCCGGGTCTCCCACGTGAAAGTCCAATATCTTAACCACTAGACCAAAGAGACATCTCTTTGGTCCGGGGGAGATACTAGACTTTTGAGGCTTCAAGGCTGGGGCTGCGACTCTCTCCGTCACACTCACCCCCCTTTGACCTCCTCCTACGGGGAAGCCCGAATCCGGGTCACGGCACCAATGTAACGGAGATGATCCGAACCTCACCGCCCGGCTTCGAACCCGGGTCTCCCGCGTGATAGTCCAATATCTTAACCATTACTCCAAAGGGATATCCCTCTGGTCCGGGGGAGATACTAGACTTTTGAGGCTTCAAGGCTGGGGCTGCGACTCTCTCCGTCACACACGCACGCACGCACGCACGCACGCACGCACGCACGCACACACGCACACACACACACACACACACACACACACACACACACACACACACACACACACACACACACACACACAAACATCGGTTCTCTTGTTTGTTCGTTTTTTGACAATACTTTTTGTCCATTTACTTTTCCCTCCCAATTCTTTCATTATGCCCATTCCCGATGAACTGATGACTTCAAATCAATATCATTATCATTTAAATATTTTGCTTTCATTACAATTTCTGAACAATTATTACAAATTCTAAATCAAACCCTGAAAAAAAATGACATAAACGGACCAGACTCATAATAAGCTAAAGCTGCTGGAAGGTTATCATTTATATTTCACACAGCATGGACTTACGTGTGAAAGTCGATATGGGGGCCTTTGCACCTTCGTTCGCGATGTCTCCGGCCACGGCGGCGACCGTGACGTTATACAGAACTCCCGGTGTCAACCCTGTGATGGTGTGGGACGTTCCGCTAGCGGTGTGAATACCGCCCGGTCCCACCGCACCGCTCCACCTCACCATGTAGGAGGACACGATGCCCTGCGGTGCCGTCCAGCTCACTGACACAGAGGATGTGGTGACGTCCGCGATGACAAGACCGGTGATCACGCCGGGCTCTGTGAGGGCACAGACAAGAGACACTTTGAGAACGATGTAGGAGCTGCAGGATTATGGCCACGATTATTTTTTGATCAATATTGATCTCGATTATTGATCAGTGGCGTCAGTTCAGAAAAAGCTAAGGTATGGCAACATCATGTTGCCATACCTTAGCAACATTTATTTTAAGAAGTACATTCTATTTTTTCCCCCGTTTCTACGGTTTCTTGGGCTGGATATGGCAGCATGGAATGCTTGTTCAAGTGCAGCTAAACTTGGCATGTTAGTAAACGTGCCACAATTAACAATAATGAATTGCACCTGTGCAATTCATTACCTGCGGAACCTGGGAATATACCATTTTGTCAAAATGGGGAGAATAAAAGTGTGGAGAATATAATTGTTGCGACCGAAGGTCGCATATACTCTGAAAAACCGTGTCACTTGAGTGACCTTCCTTCCTTCCTTCCTTCCTTCCTTCCTTCCTTCCTTCCTTCCTTCCTTCCTTCCTTTCCTTCCTTCCATAACCTTCCTTCTGTAACCTTCCTTCTGTACGGGAGTGATGTCAGTGTGATGTCAGCGAGTTGTGACATCACTTCCTGTACGGGGCGGCTATACGAAATGTGGATAACACTATATATGGAGATAGTCCAGTCCATCATGTCATATGGGACTACCGTCATAGACAGTAGCCAAAAGAGAAGGATACACAAGACTAAGAAAGACAAAAAAAAAAAAAGAAAGGGTGGATGAGGTACAATGTGTCTCAGAAAAGAAAATGTAACAAGGAGGTGGCAACGGGGCGACTAGATAAAGTTATTAGGCCTGGATCCGACTTTAAGTCGACGCACAGGATTCCAGAAGTGTAGCGCTTATTCGCTCTTGTATCAAACTGGTACTCGAAACGTTCTTAGAATTTAATATATATTTTCTGTAAAGTAAATATGGGGGTGGCTGTGAAAAAAAGAGAAGAATAAAAAAGAAAAAAAGGAGGAGGAGGATAAAGATACCAAAAGGAGAGAGAAGAAAGGGTGGATGAGGTACAATGTGCGGTATCCTCCTTGTCAAGCTCGACGTTGGGCATTTGGACCTATACATGGAGAAATGGAGCGAACCTGTTTGGCCTAAACATGGAGATGTGGTACAGAATGACTCATATATGGGCATAAAAAGTATGTCATGGGACGTCACTTCCTGTACAGACAGTCAGACAGACAGCCATTGACTCCGGCCTAACAATGGCTACTGTCTATGACGGTAGTCCCATATGACATGATGGACTGGACTATCTCCATATATAGTGTTCTCCACATCTCCATGTTTAGGCCCTATCGCTCACACCCTAGGTGGGGTTGGCGATAGGGCCTTTCTGTGTGGAGTTTGCATGTTCTCCCCGTGTCTCCTAGGGTTGATACCCTCACAAAAACATGAACAAACTCCCCCCAGAATGACAACTAGAATCGTCAGAGAAACGATGTGGTTGGCCAGATAGTCAAGAATTGGCGCGACCTCGCCCTTCAGGGCGAGGTCGCATGTCACCCTGAGGTCGCATTCCACCCATTCCAAATGTGATACCGCACATTTTGTAACATTTTGCATTTGTAGTTATTTTACTGTACTTTAAAAACATAATAACCAGCACAGATAGACAAAGAGACATGCATGGATTTATATTTAAAATTAACTTTTTTTTCCCCCCATTGGACCCAGGGTATGGCAGCTGCATACCCCTGCCATACCCAATTGACGCCCCTGTTATTGATCACGATTATTTTGATCAATATTGATTACAATTATTTTTTATCAATATCGATCATTCATTCGATTATTCATTGAGTTTAATGACAAAACAAATATGTTTGTCACACAAATACATTTGCTATGTATTCATGAATGAATGTGAAAGCTCACATTCATTTGTGAATAAATATTAAAACCTAAAGAACAACTTCACCATTTACAACTTATCTTCATATAATTGGTTCACACTAATGCTCATGATAAAATGGTGCCATTTTGTCTAATGATTATCGGTCTGTGTCTCAGAGGAGGGCTGTGGACAGTTCAGAAACCCGCCTACCAGTGACATCATCACCGGTAGTCTCTAAAAGCTAAGCTAATAGAAACGGCAGGCTTTGTATTCCTGAAAGGTTGGCGTGCTAGTAGAAGGCACTGCTCTTGTGTTCATACAAATCTAACACTAAATGAAAATAACAGAGCACTTTTACATATCGTCACTGTCGGGCAGAAACCTTGTATCTCCAAGTTTCAAATTTGTAAATATTTTCGAAAAGTAAGGCCTCGTCATACAAGGCCATCGCACAAAAGTAGTGAAAACAGCTGATCGGCTGTTTTCACTAGTTTAAAATATTTAAAAAAATGATAAATACAAAACAAACAGTTTTGGACATACAAGGTTTCCACCCGACAACAACGATATTCATGCCAATTAACATATCGTTTGCATGACTGATAAGGTAAGGTCTCTAAACTTACTGTATGTGAATAAACTGCTGAACCTCACTAGTTGACGTACATTTTATTCATTGTGCAGCGGGATTGGTGGGAAACAATAATATGAAGGTGAAAAACACATTAAGCATGTTCTCATTTACAGAAGAAAACCAAAGCCTGTTCAAAAACAAACTAAAAACATTTTTCTTCATCATTATTTTTGCTCCATGTGTACATGTGTACAGCATTCAAACCATAGGATTGCTTATTGTCAAGGAAAGAATGATTCTATCCTTTTCCAACTGTGTTTTTTCAATGGAATTGAGCACAGGGTTTCGGGTTTTGTCCGCCCGCTCACACAAAGTGTGATGACGTCATCAAACAATAAAGTCGACTTCAACTCAACTTTTTACTGAGCTGAGTCGACTTCCAAAAATCACAAGTCGTTAATGCCCTACCCCATACGGGTCCATTTGGTTCCATTACGCTCTCAGAGTTAGCTAAACACTAACAGAACACAGGAATAGACCCAAGGCCATTCTGAGAACTAATAATATACAGTAAATACCAATCTGAGAACCCATCGTCAAAGAAAAAGTAAAAACAGCGCCCTCATAAAATTGTGTCTTACTTGTAACTGCACTGCGGACAAACGGCTCTCCTTCAGTTCGGTTATCCGTGGCAATGGCAATGACCTTGATGGTGTAAGTGGTTCCGGCTGCTAGGTCGGGTAGGAGAGCTGAAGTGCCATCTGTAGTCATGTTCAGTGTTGTTCCACCATTGTCCCACTCCACCCTGTACATTGATACCCCTCCCGCAGGTCGGTTTTTTTTTGGATAATTTTTTTTTTGGATAAAATAACAATATTCCGATAGCAATCATTGCTATAGAGCATACATGGGCAACTGGCGGCCCGGGGACCACATGCAGCCCCCACCTTCACTTAATGCGGTCCGCAGGTTGATATCGGAATACTTACTGATTTATTATTGATTTCAGCCAGTTAAAATTCCAAACATGCAAACATGACCCACTTTAATTACTTCAGTTTATATTAGTTATTGAATGACTAGTAGTATTACAATGTTAGTCTTTTTATGTCCAATGTATTGTTTTTAAAATTAACAAAAGTACAACTAAATGCATTTGAAATTAGATCAAAATGTTACATTTCAGGATTCCAATGAAACAATAACAAAAGATTATTCAGGACTCCAATTCAAAAGTAGCAAAAATAGCCAATCTACAAGCTCAAAACGCGTCCCAGCTACTCTTACTGGAGATGAGAGGTTTTTGTTCGACAGTAACAACATGCAATGTGTGGAAATATAGTGGCCCTCTACATCATCAAAGTTGCCCACCCCTGCTATAGAGTGTTTGTTTGGGAGAGACAGGGAGACCCCCTGTTACTGAACAAACACTATAGCAATGATTACTATCAGAATATAGAGCTTTAAAGTTTAAACAGTTTTATTTTAACCAAAACAATACCACAGCAGTGGTGGGGTTCAAGGAGCCTCAGGGGTCCAGGAGGGGTTCCCCCCAGCTAAATGACCGCTAACTGAGGGTGTACATGCACACTTGTACACTCTCAAGAGTTATGGGGGTCCATGACCCCAATGCATAATAAAATGGGGGTCCTTGAAATTAAAAAGAAAGTTGAGAATCAATAACTCAGCACCTATAAATGAACACTTGAGGATTTTACTGTGAAGAAAAGTCAGAATTAAAACATGAGACAAACACTTACTGGTGGTGTGACTGCTATTGATCGCGACCCCTTTAGTAACGTTATCCCCAGCCACCGCAGCCACTGCAAAGTAATACAGCTCTCCGGCAGTGTCTACATGAAACAGCGTTTGGCTGGTGCTCTTATTTTCATACAACGCGTTCCCATCGTTCCATTCCACAACGTAGAAGGAGCTTTCGCCATTCGGTTCGCTCCATTTCAGGGACACGGAGGAAGTCGTAATGTTACACAAAGTAAAGTTCCTGATCATCTCAGGATCTGCGCCAAGACAATGACAAGAGATGCAAGAAAACAATCAAATATACACTGCGGTCACGCCATCTACTCTTCAGGAAAAGCTGGTCGCGCTATCCTCACTTCAAAATATGTTGCGCTTCTACACGGCTGTTTACGGTTTGACAAGGGGATGGTGCGTTCAAGGCGAGCTGGTAAATTAGAATTTCTAGACTTTCGAGACCAAGGGTGTATAAAATATGGAACTACATACTATTCAATCAACAGATGCTTTAAATTAGACCCCCCCCCCACGTAGTGATGTCAGTAGCTCATATACTGAATGAATATGATGCATAGTAGTGATGTCTGTAGCTCATATACTGAATGAATATGATGTATAGAATAGTGATGTCTGTAGCTCATACACTGAATGAATATGATGTATAGAGTAGTGATGTCTGTAGCTCATATACTGAATGAATATGATGTATAGAATAGTGATGTCTGTAGCTCATACACTGAATGAATATGATGTATAGAGTAGTGATGTCTGTAGCTCATATACTGAATGAATATGATGCATAGAGTAGTGATGTCTGTAGCTCATATACTGAATGAATATGATGCATAGAGTAGTGATGTCTGTAGCTCATATACTGAATGAATATGATGGCATAGAGTAGTGATGTCTGTAGCTCATATACTGAATGAATATGATGTATAGTGATGTCTGTAGCTCATATACTGAATGAATATGATGTATAGTGATGTCTGTAGCTCATATACTGAATGAATATGATGTATATAGTAGTGATGTCTGTAGCTCATATACTGAATGAATATGATGTATAGAGTAGTGATGTCTGTAGCTCATATACTGAATGAATATGATGTATAGAGTAGTGATGTCTGTAGCTCATATACTGAATGAATATGATGTAGTGATGTCTGTAGCTCATATACTGAATGAATATGATGCATAGAGTAGTGATGTCTGTAGCTCATATACTGAATGAATATGATGCATAGAGTAGTGATGTCTGTAGCTCATATACTGAATGAATATGATATAGTGATGTCTGTAGCTCATATACTGAATGAATATGATGCATATAGTAGTGATGTCTGTAGCTCATATACTGAATGAATATGATGCATAGAGTAGTGATGTCTGAAGCTCATATACTGAATGAATATGATGCAAAGAGTAGTGATGTCTGTAGCTCATATACTGAATGAATATGATGCATAGAGTAGTGATGTCTGAAGCTCATATACTGAATGAATATGATGCAAAGAGTAGTGATGTCTGTAGCTCATATACTGAATGAATATGATGCAAAGAGTAGTGATTTCTGTAGCTCATATACTGAATGAATATGATGTATAGAGTAGTGATGTCTGTAGCTCATATACTGAATGAATATGATGTAGTGATGTCTGTAGCTCATATACTGAATGAATATGATGTATAGTGATGTCTGTAGCTCATATACTGAATGAATATGATGTATAGTGATGTCTGTAGCTCATATACTGAATGAATATGATGTATAGAGTAGTGATGTCTGTAGCTCATATACTGAATGAATATGATGTATAGAGTAGTGATGTCTGTAGCTCATATACTGAATGAATATGATGCATAGAGTAGTGATGTCTGTAGCTCATCTACTGAATGAATATGATGTATTGTGATGTCTGTAGCTCATATACTGAATGAATATAATGTATAGAGTACTGATGTTGTCTGTAGCTCATATACTGAATGAATATGATGTATAGTGATGTCTGTAGCTCATATACAGAATGAATATGATGTATAGTGATGTCTGTAGCTCATATATCTTGAGTGGGACTTGGAATCACAATGTCTGGCTTTTGTGGGGCCTTCGCAGCTCCACTCGCATCCGACCAAGGGGCCTCCGCCTCGGACTACAGAGTGGCAGACCCTTCACCCAGGGACCACCTCCAGGGACCCCTGGCGATATACCAGCGCCCCTGGGGATATAGAGACTGAGAACCGGGTGGCGAGGGGCCGACGCCGCTCCTTCTCGCATCCGACCGAGGTGCCTCGGCCGAGGGACCAACCGGGGACCCCCTGGAGCTCCGGGGACCCCCTCGCGCCGCGCCGATTTTTGGACCTCCAATGTTAACTATGATCGGACACATTTTTTTTCGGGACTTTGACTTCGTAGACCCCCTCGCTATACAGCTAAAAGTATAAAATCTGATTGTTTCTAAGTACCTCTAAAAATATTCCCAACCTGTTTTACTGTGCCAATAATTTATAATAAATTCTACAAATATTACCATAAACCTTCGCTATACAGCTAAAAGTATAAAATCTGATAAAAATTAAGAAGATTTGTTACCATAAAACAACTATGTCACCTTGTTCATGATGTTCCTAGGTACCTCTAAAAAATATTCCCAAACTGTTTTACTGTGCCAATAATTTATAATAAATTCGACAAATATTACCATAAACCTTTGCTATACAGCAAAAACTATAAAAACTGATAAAAATTAAGAAGATTTGTTACCATAAAACAACTATGTCACCTTGTTCATGATGTTCCTAAGTACCTCCAAAAAATATTCCCAAACTGTTTTACTGTGCCAATAATTTATAATAAATTCGACAAATATTACCATAAACCTTTGCTATACAGCAAAAACTATAAAAACTGATAAAAATTAAGAAGATTTGTTACCATAAAACAACTATGTCACCTTGTTCATGATGTTCCTAAGTACCTCTAAAAAATATTCCCAACCTTTTTTACTGTGCCAATAATTTATAATAAATTCTACAAATATTACCATAAACCTTCGCTATACAGCTAAAAGTATAAAATCTGATAAAAATTAAGAAGATTTGTTACCATAAAACAACTATGTCACCTTGTTCATGATGTTCCTAAGTACCTCTAAAAAATATTCCCAAACTGTTTTACTGTGCCAATAATTTATAATAAATTCGACAAATATTACCATAAACCTTTGCTATACAGCAAAAACTATAAAAACTGATAAAAATTAAGAAGATTTGTTACCATAAAACAACTATGTCACCTTGTTCATGATGTTCCTAAGTACCTCTAAAAAATATTCCCAACCTTTTTTACTGTGCCAATAATTTATAATAAATTCTACAAATATTACCATAAACCTTCGCTATACAGCTAAAAGTATAAAATCTGATAAAAATTAAGAAGATTTGTTACCATAAAACAACTATGTCACCTTGTTCATGATGTTCCTAAGTACCTCTAAAAAATATTCCCAAACTGTTTTACTGTGCCAATAATTTATAATAAATTCGACAAATATTACCATAAACCTTTGCTATACAGCAAAAACTATAAAAACTGATAAAAATTAAGAAAATTTGTTACCATAAAACAACTATGTCACCTTGTTCATGATGTTCCTAAGTACCTCTAAAAAATATTCCCAACCTGTTTTACTGTGCCAATAATTTATAATAAATTCGACAAATATTACCATAAACCTTTGCTATACAGCAAAAACTATAAAAACTGATAAAAATTAAGAAGATTTGTTACCATAAAACAACTATGTCACCTTGTTCATGATGTTCCTAAGTACCTCTAAAAAATATTCCCAAACTGTTTTACTGTGCCAATAATTTATAATAAATTCGACAAATATTACCATAAACCTTTGCTATACAGCAAAAACTATAAAAACTCATAAAAATTAAGAAGATTTGTTACCATAAAACAACTATGTCACCTTGTTCATGATGTTCCTAAGTACCTCTAAAAAATATTCCCAAACTGTTTTACTGTGCCAATAATTTATAATAAATTCGACAAATATTACCATAAACCTTCGCTATACAGCTAAAAGTATAAAATCTGATAAAAAATTAAGAAGATTTGTTACCATAAAACAGCTATGTCACCGTGTTCATGATGTTCCTAAGTACCTCTAAAAATATTCCCAACCTGTTTTACTGTGCCAAGAATTTATAATAAATTCGACAAATATTACCATAAACCTTCGCTATACAGCTAAAAGTATAAAATCTGATAAAAATTAAGAAAATTTGTTACCATAAAACAACTATGTCACCTTGTTCATGATGTTCCTAAGTACCTCTAAAAAATATTCCCAACCTTTTTTACTGTGCCAATAATTTATAATAAATTCGACAAATATTACCATAAACCTTCGCTATACAGCTAAAAGTATAAAATCTGATAAAAATTAAGAAGATTTGTTACCATAAAACAACTATGTCACCTTGTTCATGATGTTCCTAAGTACCTCTAAAAATATTCCCAAACTGTTTTACTGTGCCAATAATTTATAATAAATTCGACAAATATTACCATAAACCTTTGCTATACAGCAAAAACTATAAAAACTGATAAAAATTAAGAAGATTTGTTACCATAAAACAACTATGTCACCTTGTTCATGATGTTCCTAAGTACCTCCAAAAAATATTCCCAACCTGTTTTACTGTGCCAATAATTTATAATAAATTCGACAAATATTACCATAAACCTTCGCTATACAGCAAAAACTATAAAAACTGATAAAAATTAAGAAGATTTGTTATCATAAAACAACTATGTCACCTTGTTCATGATGTTCCTAAGTACCTCCAAAAAATATTCCCAAACTGTTTTACTGTGCCAATAATTTATAATAAATTCTACAAATATTACCATAAACCTTTGCTATACAGCAAAAACTATAAAAACTGATAAAAAGTAAGAAGATTTGTTACCATAAAACAACTATGTCACCTTGTTCATGATGTTCCTAAGTACCTCTAAAAAATATTCCCAAACTGTTTTACTGTGCCAATAATTTATAATAAATTCGACAAATATTACCATAAACCTTCGCTATACAGCTAAAAGTATAAAATCTGATAAAAATTAAGATTTGTTACCATAAAACAACTATGTCACCTTGTTCATGATGTTCCTAAGTACCTCCAAAAAATATTCCCAACCTGTTTTACTGTGCCAATAATTTATAATAAATTCGACAAATATTACCATAAACCTTTGCTATACAGCAAAAACTATAAAAACTGATAAAAATTAAGAAGATTTGTTACCATAAAACAACTATGTCACCTTGTTCATGATGTTCCTAAGTACCTCCAAAAAATATTCCCAAACTGTTTTACTGTGCCAATAATTTATAATAAATTCTACAAATATTACCATAAACCTTTGCTATACAGCAAAAACTATAAAAACTGATAAAAAGTAAGAAGATTTGTTACCATAAAACAACTATGTCACCTTGTTCATGATGTTCCTAAGTACCTCTAAAAAATATTCCCAACCTTTTTTACTGTGCCAATAATTTATAATAAATTCGACAAATATTACCATAAACCTTCGCTATACAGCTAAAAGTATAAAATCTGATAAAAATTAAGATTTGTTACCATAAAACAACTATGTCACCTTGTTCATGATGTTCCTAAGTACCTCCAAAAAATATTCCCAAACTGTTTTACTGTGCCAATAATTTATAATAAATTCGACAAATATTACCATAAACCTTCGCTATACAGCTAAAAGTATAAAATCTGATAAAAATTAAAAAGATTTGTTACCATAAAACAACTATGTCACCTTGTTCATGATGTTCCTAAGTACCTCCAAAAAATATTCCCAACCTGTTTTACTGTGCCAATAATTTATAATAAATTGGACAAATATTACCATAAACCTTTGCTATACAGCAAAAACTATAAAAACTGATAAAAAATTAAGAAGATTTGTTACCATAAAACAACTATGTCACCTTGTTCATGATGTTCCTAAGTACCTCCAAAAAATATTCCCAAACTGTTTTACTGTGCCAATAATTTATAATAAATTCTACAAATATTACCATAAACCTTTGCTATACAGCAAAAACTATAAAAACTGATAAAAAGTAAGAAGATTTGTTACCATAAAACAACTATGTCACCTTGTTCATGATGTTCCTAAGTACCTCTAAAAAATATTCCCAACCTTTTTTACTGTGCCAATAATTTATAATAAATTCGACAAATATTACCATAAACCTTCGCTATACAGCAAAAACTATAAAAACTGATAAAAATTAAGATTTGTTACCATAAAACAACTATGTCACCTTGTTCATGATGTTCCTAAGTACCTCCAAAAAATATTCCCAAACTGTTTTACTGTGCCAATAATTTATAATAAATTCGACAAATATTACCATAAACCTTTGCTATACAGCAAAAACTATAAAATCTGATAAAAATTAAGAAGATTTGTTACCATAAAACAACTATGTCACCTTGTTCATGATGTTCCTAAGTACCTCTAAAAAATATTCCCAAACTGTTTTACTGTGCCAATAATTTATAATAAATTCGACAAATATTACCATAAACCTTTGCTATACAGCAAAAACTATAAAAACTCATAAAAATTAAGAAGATTTGTTACCATAAAACAACTATGTCACCTTGTTCATGATGTTCCTAAGTACCTCTAAAAAATATTCCCAAACTGTTTTACTGTGCCAATAATTTATAATAAATTCGACAAATATTACCATAAACCTTCGCTATACAGCTAAAAGTATAAAATCTGATAAAAATTAAGAAGATTTGTTACCATAAAACAACTATGTCACCTTGTTCATGATGTTCCTAAGTACATCCAAAAAATATTCCCAACCTGTTTTACTGTGCCAATAATTTATAATAAATTCGACAAATATTACCATAAACCTTTGCTATACAGCAAAAACTATAAAAACTGATAAAAGGTAAGAAGATTTGTTACCATAAAACAACTATGTCACCTTGTTCATGATGTACCTAAATACCCCTGAAAATATTCCCAAACTGTTTTACTGTGCCAATAATTTATAATAAATTCCATAAATATTACCATAAACCATTCGCTATAGAGCAAAAAGTATAAAATCAGATAAAAATCAAGAAGATTTGTTACCATAAAACAACTATATCCCCTTGTTCATGATGTACCTAAATACCCCTGAAAATATTCCCAAACTGTTTTACTGTGCCAATAATTTATAATAAATTCCACAAATATTACCATAAACCATTCGCTATAGAGCAAAAAGTATAAAATCAGATAAAAATCAAGAAGATTTGTTACCATAAAACAACTATATCGCCTTGTTCATGATGTATCTAAGTACCTCTAAAAATATTCCCGACCTGTTTTACTGTGCCAATAATTTATAATAAATTCTACAAATATTACCATAATCCATCCGCTATAGAGCAAAAAGTATAAAATCAGATAAAAATCAAGAACATTTGTTACCATAAAACAACTATATCCCCTTGTTTATGATGTATCTAAGTACCTCTAAAAATATTCCCGACCTGTTTTACTGTTTCAATAATTTATAATAAATGCTACAAATATTACCATAATCCATCCGCTATAGAGCAAAAAGTATAAAATCAGATAAAAATCAAGAAGATTTGTTACCATAAAACAACTATATCCCCTTGTTCATGATGTATCTAAGTACCTCTAAAAATATTCCCGACCTGTTTTACTGTGCCAATAATTTATAATAAATTCTACAAATATTACCATAATCCATCCGCTATAGAGCAAAAAGTATAAAATCAGATAAAAATCAAGATTTGTTACCATAAAACAACTATATCACCTCGTTCATGATGTACCTAAATACCTCTGAAAATATTCCCCAACTGTTTTACTGTGCCAATAATTTATAATAAATTCTACAAATATTACCATATTTCTCCCCTCACCCCCTCCCCCTTCCCCCCCAAGTCCCCCCTCGACCTCGAACCCGGAACGACGCCGGGACATAAACTCCCAAAACGCGTGGGGGCCGCCGTTCGCCCCATGGCGCCGCCGAGTGGGTTCATCCCAAACCCCGACCCCCCCGATACCCCACCCCGAACCGGGACCGACGCCGAGACACAAACCCCGAAAACGCGTCGGCGCCGCCCGCCCGCGTCTCGAACTCCCGATCCCGCACGCACGCCGGTACACGCCTGCCGCTCCGAGACCGCCGCCGGGACCATGGGACGACGGCGCCGCCCGAAACCGAAAAAACGCGCGGGTGCCCTCACCCGGCCCGCGACACCGCCTAGCCGGGCCACCCCCATCCCCCAACAACCGACCCCGCACCTCCAAACCGGGCCGACGCCGAGGCCACGACTCCGGAAAAACGCGCGGGTGCCGGCGCTCTCCCTACGAAGTCGCCGAGCCATACCGTTCCGGTCCCGAATCCCCCCCTCCGACTTCCAACCCGGACCGAAGCCGGGGCGCAAACTCCCCCCTAACCAAACGTGTGGGCGGCGTCGTTCGCCCCACGGCGCCGCCCAGGCGGATCGTTCCAGTCCCCCGACCCCCAACCTCCCACTTCGAACCCGGACCGACGCCCAGACCCAAAACTCCCCCCTACCAAAACGCGTGGGTGTCGCCGCCCGCCCCAAGACACCGCCGAGCAAGATCATCCCGATCTCCGAAGTCCACGGCCGAGTAGGTTGCTGTCAGTGAGAGCGCACTCTCCGGGTGTCCGAGGCGGTGCTACACTGTTTTTTCCCTTTCCAATCTTTCCGTTTTTCCTTTTTTCTTTTCGGTGGGCACGCTGAGGCACCAGGTTGCCTCCTCACATTAGAAAAACAAAGCCCGATCCTGCAGCAACCGAACCGACGGCCCAAACAACACAAACGACACCTCGAAGCCGGACCGACGCTGAGGCCACGACTCCGGAAACGCGCGAGCGCCGTCGCTCTCCCCACGGCGCCGCCGAGCCGTACCGTCCCAGTTCCCTAAATCCCCCCCTCCCACTTCGAACCCGAACCGACGACGGGGCTCAAACTCCCCCTTAACAAAACGCGTGGCTGGCGCCGTTCGCCCAACGACGCCGCCAAGCCGGACCGTTACAGTCCCCAATCCCCAACCTCCCGCTTCGAACCCGGACCGATGCTGAGACCTAACACTCCCCCCCACCGAAACGCGTGGGTGCCGTCGACCGCCCCAAGACTCCACCGAGCAAAATCATCCCGATCTCCGATTCCCAACCCCCTACCGACAACCCCCCAGCCCCAAAACCCATCGCCAGGAAGTCCACGGCCGAGTAGGTGGCTGTCAGGGAGAGCGCACTCTCCGGGTGTCCGAGGCGGTGCTACACTGTTTTTTTCCCCTTCCAATTTTTCCGTTTTTCCTTTTTTCTTTTCGGTGGGCACGCTGAGGCACCAGGGAGCCCCCTCACATAAGAAAAATATTTTCATGGGTACTTAGGTACATCATGAACAAGGTGACATAGTTGTTTTATGGTAACACACTTCTTAATTTTTATCTGATTTTATAGTATTTGCTGTATAGCGAATGGATGGTATTATTTGTCGAATTTATTATAAATTATTGGCACAGTAAAACAGGTTGGGAATATTTTTAGAGTTACTTAGGTACATCATGAACAAGGTGATATAGTTGTTTTATGGTAACAAACCTTCCTAATTTTTATCTGATGTTATACTATTTGCTGTATAGCGAATGGATTATGGTAATATTTGTGGAATTTATTATAAATTATTGGCACAGTAAAAAAGGTCGGGAATATTTTTAGAGGTACTTAGATACATCATAAACAAGGGGATATATTTGTTTTATGGTAACAAATCTTCTTGATTTTTATCTGATTTTATACTTTTTGCTCTATAGCGGATGGATTATGGTAATATTTGTCGAATTTATTATAAATTATTGGCACAGTAAAAAAGGTTGGGAATATTTTTTAGAGGTACTTAGGAACATCATGAACAAGGTGACATAGTTGTTTTATGGTAACAAATCTTCTTAATTTTTATCAGTTTTTATAGTTTTTGCTGTATAGCAAAGGTTTATGGTAATATTTGTCGAATTTATTATAAATTATTGGCACAGTAAAACAGTTTGGGAATATTTTTTAGAGGTACTTAGGAACATCATGAACAAGGTGACATAGTTGTTTTATGGTAACAAATCTTCTTAATTTTTATCAGATTTTATACTTTTAGCTGTATAGCGAAGGTTTATGGTAATATTTGTCGAATTTATTATAAATTATTGGCACAGTAAAACAGTTTGGGAATATTTTTTAGAGGTACTTAGGAACATCATGAACAAGGTGACATAGTTGTTTTATGGTAACAAATCTTCTTAATTTTTATCAGTTTTTATAGTTTTTGCTGTATAGCAAAGGTTTATGGTAATATTTGTCGAATTTATTATAAATTATTGGCACAGTAAAACAGTTTGGGAATATTTTTTGGAGGTACTTAGGAACATCATGAACAAGGTGACATAGTTGTTTTATGGTAACAAATCTTAATTTTTATCAGTTTTTATAGTTTTTGCTGTATAGCAAAGGTTTATGGTAATATTTGTCAAATTTATTATAAATTATTGGCACAGTAAAACAGTTTGGGAATATTTTTTAGAGGTACTTAGGAACATCATGAACAAGGTGACATAGTTGTTTTATGGTAACAAATCTTCTTAATTTTTATCAGTTTTTATAGTTTTTGCTGTATAGCAAAGGTTTATGGTAATATTTGTAGAATTTATTATAAATTATTGGCACAGTAAAACAGTTTGGGAATATTTTTTGGAGGTACTTAGGAACATCATGAACAAGGTGACATAGTTGTTTTATGGTAACAAATCTTCTTAATTTTTATCAGTTTTTATAGTTTTTGCTGTATAGCAAAGGTTTATGGTAATATTTGTCGAATTTATTATAAATTATTGGCACAGTAAAACAGTTTGGGAATATTTTTTGGAGGTACTTAGGAACATCATGAACAAGGTGACATAGTTGTTTTATGGTAACAAATGTTCTTGATTTTTATCTGATTTTATACTTTTTGCTCTATAGCGGATGGATTATGGTAATATTTGTAGAATTTATTATAAATTATTGGCACAGTAAAACAGGTCGGGAATATTTTTAGAGGTACTTAGGAACATCATGAACAAGGTGACATAGTTGTTTTATGGTAACAAATCTTCTTAATTTTTATCAGTTTTTATAGTTTTTGCTGTATAGCAAAGGTTTATGGTAATATTTGTCGAATTTATTATAAATTATTGGCACAGTAAAACAGTTTGGGAATATTTTTTAGAGGTACTTAGGAACATCATGAACAAGGTGACATAGTTGTTTTATGGTAACAAATCTTCTTAATTTTTATCAGATTTTATACTTTTAGCTGTATAGCGAAGGTTTATGGTAATATTTGTCGAATTTATTATAAATTATTGGCACAGTAAAACAGTTTGGGAATATTTTTTAGAGGTACTTAGGAACATCATGAACAAGGTGACATAGTTGTTTTATGGTAACAAATCTTCTTAATTTTTATCAGATTTTATACTTTTAGCTGTATAGCGAAGGTTTATGGTAATATTTGTCGAATTTATTATAAATTATTGGCACAGTAAAACAGTTTGGGAATATTTTTTAGAGGTACTTAGGAACATCATGAACAAGGTGACATAGTTGTTTTATGGTAACAAATCTTCTTAATTTTTATCAGTTTTTATAGTTTTTGCTGTATAGCAAAGGTTTATGGTAATATTTGTCGAATTTATTATAAATTATTGGCACAGTAAAACAGTTTGGGAATATTTTTTGGAGGTACTTAGGAACATCATGAACAAGGTGACATAGTTGTTTTATGGTAACAAATCTTAATTTTTATCAGTTTTTATAGTTTTTGCTGTATAGCAAAGGTTTATGGTAATATTTGTCAAATTTATTATAAATTATTGGCACAGTAAAACAGTTTGGGAATATTTTTTAGAGGTACTTAGGAACATCATGAACAAGGTGACATAGTTGTTTTATGGTAACAAATCTTCTTAATTTTTATCAGTTTTTATAGTTTTTGCTGTATAGCAAAGGTTTATGGTAATATTTGTAGAATTTATTATAAATTATTGGCACAGTAAAACAGTTTGGGAATATTTTTTGGAGGTACTTAGGAACATCATGAGGTGACATAGTTGTTTTATGGTAACAAATCTTCTTAATTTTTATCAGTTTTTATAGTTTTTGCTGTATAGCAAAGGTTTATGGTAATATTTGTCGAATTTATTATAAATTATTGGCACAGTAAAACAGTTTGGGAATATTTTTTGGAGGTACTTAGGAACATCATGAACAAGGTGACATAGTTGTTTTATGGTAACAAATCTTCTTAATTTTTATCAGTTTTTATAGTTTTTGCTGTATAGCAAAGGTTTATGGTAATATTTGTCGAATTTATTATAAATTATTGGCACAGTAAAACAGTTTGGGAATATTTTTTGGAGGTACTTAGGAACATCATGAACAAGGTGACATAGTTGTTTTATGGTAACAAATCTTCTTAATTTTTATCAGTTTTTATAGTTTTTGCTGTATAGCAAAGGTTTATGGTAATATTTGTCGAATTTATTATAAATTATTGGCACAGTAAAACAGTTTGGGAATATTTTTTAGAGGTACTTAGGAACATCATGAACAAGGTGACATAGTTGTTTTATGGTAACAAATCTTCTTAATTTTTATCAGTTTTTATAGTTTTTGCTGTATAGCAAAGGTTTATGGTAATATTTGTCGAATTTATTATAAATTATTGGCACAGTAAAACAGTTTGGGAATATTTTTTGGAGGTACTTAGGAACATCATGAACAAGGTGACATAGTTGTTTTATGGTAACAAATCTTCTTAATTTTTATCAGTTTTTATAGTTTTTGCTGTATAGCAAAGGTTTATGGTAATATTTGTCGAATTTATTATAAATTATTGGCACAGTAAAACAGTTTGGGAATATTTTTTGGAGGTACTTAGGAACATCATGAACAAGGTGACATAGTTGTTTTATGGTAACAAATCTTCTTAATTTTTATCAGTTTTTAAAGTTTTTGCTGTATAGCAAAGGTTTATGGTAATATTTGTCGAATTTATTATAAATTATTGGCACAGTAAAACAGTTTGGGAATATTTTTTAGAGGTACTTAGGAACATCATGAACAAGGTGACATAGTTGTTTTATGGTAACAAATCTTCTTAATTTTTATCAGTTTTTATAGTTTTTGCTGTATAGCAAAGGTTTATGGTAATATTTGTCGAATTTATTATAAATTATTGGCACAGTAAAACAGTTTGGGAATATTTTTTGGAGGTACTTAGGAACATCATGAACAAGGTGACATAGTTGTTTTATGGTAACAAATCTTCTTAATTTTTATCAGTTTTTATAGTTTTTGCTGTATAGCAAAGGTTTATGGTAATATTTGTCGAATTTATTATAAATTATTGGCACAGTAAAACAGTTTGGGAATATTTTTTAGAGGTACTTAGGAACATCATGAACAAGGTGACATAGTTGTTTTATGGTAACAAATCTTCTTAATTTTTATCAGATTTTATACTTTTAGCTGTATAGCGAAGGTTTATGGTAATATTTGTAGAATTTATTATAAATTATTGGCACAGTAAAAAAGGTTGGGAATATTTTTTAGAGGTACTTAGGAACATCATGAACAAGGTGACATAGTTGTTTTATGGTAACAAATCTTCTTAATTTTTATCAGTTTTAAAGTTTTTGCTGTATAGCAAAGGTTTATGGTAATATTTGTCGAATTTATTATAAATTATTGGCACAGTAAAACAGTTTGGGAATATTTTTTGGAGGTACTTGGGAACATCATGAACAAGGTGACATAGTTGTTTTATGGTAACAAATCTTCTTAATTTTTATCAGTTTTTATAGTTTTTGCTGTATAGCAAAGGTTTATGGTAATATTTGTCGAATTTATTATAAATTATTGGCACAGTAAAACAGTTTGGGAATATTTTTTAGAGGTACTTAGGAACATCATGAACAAGGTGACATAGTTGTTTTATGGTAACACATCTTAATTTTTATCAGTTTTTATAGTTTTTGCTGTATAGCAAAGGTTTATGGTAATATTTGTCGAATTTATTATAAATTATTGGCACAGTAAAACAGTTTGGGAATATTTTTTAGAGGTACTTAGGAACATCATGAACAAGGTGACATAGTTGTTTTATGGTAACAAATCTTCTTAATTTTTATCAGTTTTTATAGTTTTTGCTGTATAGCAAAGGTTTATGGTAATATTTGTAGAATTTATTATAAATTATTGGCACAGTAAAACAGTTTGGGAATATTTTTTGGAGGTACTTAGGAACATCATGAACAAGGTGACATAGTTGTTTTATGGTAACAAATCTTTTTAATTTGTATCAGTTTTTATAGTTTTTGCTGTATAGCAAAGGTTTATGGTAATATTTGTCGAATTTATTATAAATTATTGGCACAGTAAAACAGTTTGGGAATATTTTTTAGAGGTACTTAGGAACATCATGAACAAGTTGACATAGTTGTTTTATGGTAACAAATCTTCTTAATTTGTATCAGTTTTTATAGTTTTTGCTGTATAGCAAAGGTTTATGGTAATATTTGTCGAATTTATTATAAATTATTGGCACAGTAAAACAGTTTGGGAATATTTTTTAGAGGTACTTAGGAACATCATGAACAAGATGACATAGTTGTTTTATGGTAACAAATCTTCTTAATTTTTATCAGTTTTTAAAGTTTTTGCTGTATAGCAAAGGTTTATGGTAATATTTGTCGAATTTATTATAAATTATTGGCACAGTAAAACAGTTTGGGAATATTTTTTGGAGGTACTTGGGAACATCATGAACAAGGTGACATAGTTGTTTTATGGTAACAAATCTTCTTAATTTTTATCAGTTTTTATAGTTTTTGCTGTATAGCAAAGGTTTATGGTAATATTTGTCGAATTTATTATAAATTATTGGCACAGTAAAACAGTTTGGGAATATTTTTTAGAGGTACTTAGGAACATCATGAACAAGGTGACATAGTTGTTTTATGGTAACACATCTTAATTTTTATCAGTTTTTATAGTTTTTGCTGTATAGCAAAGGTTTATGGTAATATTTGTCGAATTTATTATAAATTATTGGCACAGTAAAACAGTTTGGGAATATTTTTTAGAGGTACTTAGGAACATCATGAACAAGGTGACATAGTTGTTTTATGGTAACAAATCTTCTTAATTTTTATCAGTTTTTATAGTTTTTGCTGTATAGCAAAGGTTTATGGTAATATTTGTAGAATTTATTATAAATTATTGGCACAGTAAAACAGTTTGGGAATATTTTTTGGAGGTACTTAGGAACATCATGAACAAGGTGACATAGTTGTTTTATGGTAACAAATCTTCTTAATTTTTATCAGTTTTTATAGTTTTTGCTGTATAGCAAAGGTTTATGGTAATATTTGTCGAATTTATTATAAATTATTGGCACAGTAAAACAGTTTGGGAATATTTTTTAGAGGTACTTAGGAACATCATGAACAAGGTGACATAGTTGTTTTATGGTAACAAATCTTCTTAATTTTTATCAGTTTTTATAGTTTTTGCTGTATAGCAAAGGTTTATGGTAATATTTGTCGAATTTATTATAAATTATTGGCACAGTAAAACAGTTTGGGAATATTTTTTGGAGGTACTTAGGAACATCATGAACAAGGTGACATAGTTGTTTTATGGTAACAAATCTTCTTAATTTTTATCAGTTTTTATAGTTTTTGCTGTATAGCAAAGGTTTATGGTAATATTTGTCGAATTTATTATAAATTATTGGCACAGTAAAACAGTTTGGGAATATTTTTTAGAGGTACTTAGGAACATCATGAACAAGGTGACATAGTTGTTTTATGGTAACAAATCTTCTTAATTTTTATCAGATTTTATACTTTTAGCTGTATAGCGAAGGTTTATGGTAATATTTGTAGAATTTATTATAAATTATTGGCACAGTAAAAAAGGTTGGGAATATTTTTTAGAGGTACTTAGGAACATCATGAACAAGGTGACATAGTTGTTTTATGGTAACAAATCTTCTTAATTTTTATCAGTTTTAAAGTTTTTGCTGTATAGCAAAGGTTTATGGTAATATTTGTCGAATTTATTATAAATTATTGGCACAGTAAAACAGTTTGGGAATATTTTTTGGAGGTACTTGGGAACATCATGAACAAGGTGACATAGTTGTTTTATGGTAACAAATCTTCTTAATTTTTATCAGTTTTTATAGTTTTTGCTGTATAGCAAAGGTTTATGGTAATATTTGTCGAATTTATTATAAATTATTGGCACAGTAAAACAGTTTGGGAATATTTTTTAGAGGTACTTAGGAACATCATGAACAAGGTGACATAGTTGTTTTATGGTAACACATCTTAATTTTTATCAGTTTTTATAGTTTTTGCTGTATAGCAAAGGTTTATGGTAATATTTGTCGAATTTATTATAAATTATTGGCACAGTAAAACAGTTTGGGAATATTTTTTAGAGGTACTTAGGAACATCATGAACAAGGTGACATAGTTGTTTTATGGTAACAAATCTTCTTAATTTTTATCAGTTTTTATAGTTTTTGCTGTATAGCAAAGGTTTATGGTAATATTTGTAGAATTTATTATAAATTATTGGCACAGTAAAACAGTTTGGGAATATTTTTTGGAGGTACTTAGGAACATCATGAACAAGGTGACATAGTTGTTTTATGGTAACAAATCTTTTTAATTTGTATCAGTTTTTATAGTTTTTGCTGTATAGCAAAGGTTTATGGTAATATTTGTCGAATTTATTATAAATTATTGGCACAGTAAAACAGTTTGGGAATATTTTTTAGAGGTACTTAGGAACATCATGAACAAGTTGACATAGTTGTTTTATGGTAACAAATCTTCTTAATTTGTATCAGTTTTTATAGTTTTTGCTGTATAGCAAAGGTTTATGGTAATATTTGTCGAATTTATTATAAATTATTGGCACAGTAAAACAGTTTGGGAATATTTTTTAGAGGTACTTAGGAACATCATGAACAAGATGACATAGTTGTTTTATGGTAACAAATCTTCTTAATTTTTATCAGTTTTTAAAGTTTTTGCTGTATAGCAAAGGTTTATGGTAATATTTGTCGAATTTATTATAAATTATTGGCACAGTAAAACAGTTTGGGAATATTTTTTGGAGGTACTTGGGAACATCATGAACAAGGTGACATAGTTGTTTTATGGTAACAAATCTTCTTAATTTTTATCAGTTTTTATAGTTTTTGCTGTATAGCAAAGGTTTATGGTAATATTTGTCGAATTTATTATAAATTATTGGCACAGTAAAACAGTTTGGGAATATTTTTTAGAGGTACTTAGGAACATCATGAACAAGGTGACATAGTTGTTTTATGGTAACACATCTTAATTTTTATCAGTTTTTATAGTTTTTGCTGTATAGCAAAGGTTTATGGTAATATTTGTCGAATTTATTATAAATTATTGGCACAGTAAAACAGTTTGGGAATATTTTTTAGAGGTACTTAGGAACATCATGAACAAGGTGACATAGTTGTTTTATGGTAACAAATCTTCTTAATTTTTATCAGTTTTTATAGTTTTTGCTGTATAGCAAAGGTTTATGGTAATATTTGTAGAATTTATTATAAATTATTGGCACAGTAAAACAGTTTGGGAATATTTTTTGGAGGTACTTAGGAACATCATGAACAAGGTGACATAGTTGTTTTATGGTAACAAATCTTCTTAATTTTTATCAGTTTTTATAGTTTTTGCTGTATAGCAAAGGTTTATGGTAATATTTGTCGAATTTATTATAAATTATTGGCACAGTAAAACAGTTTGGGAATATTTTTTAGAGGTACTTAGGAACATCATGAACAAGGTGACATAGTTGTTTTATGGTAACAAATCTTCTTAATTTTTATCAGATTTTATACTTTTAGCTGTATAGCGAAGGTTTATGGTAATATTTGTAGAATTTATTATAAATTATTGGCACAGTAAAAAAGGTTGGGAATATTTTTTAGAGGTACTTAGGAACATCATGAACAAGGTGACATAGTTGTTTTATGGTAACAAATCTTCTTAATTTTTATCAGTTTTTATAGTTTTTGCTGTATAGCAAAGGTTTATGGTAATATTTGTCGAATTTATTATAAATTATTGGCACAGTAAAACAGTTTGGGAATATTTTTTGGAGGTACTTAGGAACATCATGAACAAGGTGACATAGTTGTTTTATGGTAACAAATCTTCTTAATTTTTATCAGTTTTTATAGTTTTTGCTGTATAGCAAAGGTTTATGGTAATATTTGTCGAATTTATTATAAATTATTGGCACAGTAAAACAGTTTGGGAATATTTTTTAGAGGTACTTAGGAACATCATGAACAAGGTGACATAGTTGTTTTATGGTAACAAATCTTCTTAATTTTTATCAGATTTTATACTTTTAGCTGTATAGCGAAGGTTTATGGTAATATTTGTAGAATTTATTATAAATTATTGGCACAGTAAAAAAGGTTGGGAATATTTTTTAGAGGTACTTAGGAACATCATGAACAAGGTGACATAGTTGTTTTATGGTAACAAATCTTCTTAATTTTTATCAGTTTTTAAAGTTTTTGCTGTATAGCAAAGGTTTATGGTAATATTTGTCGAATTTATTATAAATTATTGGCACAGTAAAACAGTTTGGGAATATTTTTTGGAGGTACTTGGGAACATCATGAACAAGGTGACATAGTTGTTTTATGGTAACAAATCTTCTTAATTTTTATCAGTTTTTATAGTTTTTGCTGTATAGCAAAGGTTTATGGTAATATTTGTCGAATTTATTATAAATTATTGGCACAGTAAAACAGTTTGGGAATATTTTTTAGAGGTACTTAGGAACATCATGAACAAGGTGACATAGTTGTTTTATGGTAACACATCTTAATTTTTATCAGTTTTTATAGTTTTTGCTGTATAGCAAAGGTTTATGGTAATATTTGTCGAATTTATTATAAATTATTGGCACAGTAAAACAGTTTGGGAATATTTTTTAGAGGTACTTAGGAACATCATGAACAAGGTGACATAGTTGTTTTATGGTAACAAATCTTCTTAATTTTTATCAGTTTTTATAGTTTTTGCTGTATAGCAAAGGTTTATGGTAATATTTGTAGAATTTATTATAAATTATTGGCACAGTAAAACAGTTTGGGAATATTTTTTGGAGGTACTTAGGAACATCATGAACAAGGTGACATAGTTGTTTTATGGTAACAAATCTTCTTAATTTTTATCAGTTTTTATAGTTTTTGCTGTATAGCAAAGGTTTATGGTAATATTTGTCGAATTTATTATAAATTATTGGCACAGTAAAACAGTTTGGGAATATTTTTTAGAGGTACTTAGGAACATCATGAACAAGGTGACATAGTTGTTTTATGGTAACAAATCTTCTTAATTTTTATCAGATTTTATACTTTTAGCTGTATAGCGAAGGTTTATGGTAATATTTGTAGAATTTATTATAAATTATTGGCACAGTAAAAAAGGTTGGGAATATTTTTTAGAGGTACTTAGGAACATCATGAACAAGGTGACATAGTTGTTTTATGGTAACAAATCTTCTTAATTTTTATCAGTTTTTATAGTTTTTGCTGTATAGCAAAGGTTTATGGTAATATTTGTCGAATTTATTATAAATTATTGGCACAGTAAAACAGTTTGGGAATATTTTTTGGAGGTACTTAGGAACATCATGAACAAGGTGACATAGTTGTTTTATGGTAACAAATCTTCTTAATTTTTATCAGTTTTTATAGTTTTTGCTGTATAGCAAAGGTTTATGGTAATATTTGTCGAATTTATTATAAATTATTGGCACAGTAAAACAGTTTGGGAATATTTTTTAGAGGTACTTAGGAACATCATGAACAAGGTGACATAGTTGTTTTATGGTAACAAATCTTCTTAATTTTTATCAGATTTTATACTTTTAGCTGTATAGCGAAGGTTTATGGTAATATTTGTAGAATTTATTATAAATTATTGGCACAGTAAAAAAGGTTGGGAATATTTTTTAGAGGTACTTAGGAACATCATGAACAAGGTGACATAGTTGTTTTATGGTAACAAATCTTCTTAATTTTTATCAGTTTTTAAAGTTTTTGCTGTATAGCAAAGGTTTATGGTAATATTTGTCGAATTTATTATAAATTATTGGCACAGTAAAACAGTTTGGGAATATTTTTTGGAGGTACTTGGGAACATCATGAACAAGGTGACATAGTTGTTTTATGGTAACAAATCTTCTTAATTTTTATCAGTTTTTATAGTTTTTGCTGTATAGCAAAGGTTTATGGTAATATTTGTCGAATTTATTATAAATTATTGGCACAGTAAAACAGTTTGGGAATATTTTTTAGAGGTACTTAGGAACATCATGAACAAGGTGACATAGTTGTTTTATGGTAACACATCTTAATTTTTATCAGTTTTTATAGTTTTTGCTGTATAGCAAAGGTTTATGGTAATATTTGTCGAATTTATTATAAATTATTGGCACAGTAAAACAGTTTGGGAATATTTTTTAGAGGTACTTAGGAACATCATGAACAAGGTGACATAGTTGTTTTATGGTAACAAATCTTCTTAATTTTTATCAGTTTTTATAGTTTTTGCTGTATAGCAAAGGTTTATGGTAATATTTGTAGAATTTATTATAAATTATTGGCACAGTAAAACAGTTTGGGAATATTTTTTGGAGGTACTTAGGAACATCATGAACAAGGTGACATAGTTGTTTTATGGTAACAAATCTTCTTAATTTGTATCAGTTTTTATAGTTTTTGCTGTATAGCGAAGGTTCATGGTAATATTTGTAGAATTTATTATAAATTATTGGCACAGTAAAAAAGGTTGGGAATATTTTTTAGAGGTACTTAGGAACATCATGAACAAGGTGACATAGTTGTTTTATGGTAACAAATCTTCTTAATTTTTATCAGTTTTTATAGTTTTTGCTGTATAGCAAAGGTTTATGGTAATATTTGTCGAATTTATTATAAATTATTGGCACAGTAAAACAGTTTGGGAATATTTTTTGGAGGTACTTAGGAACATCATGAACAAGGTGACATAGTTATTTTATGGTAACAAATCTTCTTAATTTTTATCAGTTTTTATAGTTTTTGCTGTATAGCAAAGGTTTATGGTAATATTTGTCGAATTTATTATAAATTATTGGCACAGTAAAACAGTTTGGGAATATTTTTTAGAGGTACTTAGGAACATCATGAACAAGGTGACATAGTTGTTTTATGGTAACAAATCTTCTTAATTTTTATCAGTTTTTATAGTTTTTGCTGTATAGCAAAGGTTTATGGTAATATTTGTAGAATTTATTATAAATTATTGGCACAGTAAAACAGTTTGGGAATATTTTTTGGAGGTACTTAGGAACATCATGAACAAGGTGACATAGTTGTTTTATGGTAACAAATCTTCCTAATTTTTATCAGTTTTTATAGTTTTTGCTGTATAGCAAAGGTTTATGGTAATATTTGTCGAATTTATTATAAATTATTGGCACAGTAAAACAGTTTGGGAATATTTTTTAGAGGTACTTAGGAACATCATGAACAAGGTGACATAGTTGTTTTATGGTAACAAATCTTCTTAATTTTTATCAGTTTTTATACTTTTAGCTGTATAGCGAAGGTTTATGGTAATATTTGTAGAATTTATTATAAATTATTGGCACAGTAAAACAGTTTGGGAATATTTTTTGGAGGTACTTAGGAACATCATGAACAAGGTGACATAGTTGTTTTATGGTAACAAATCTTCTTAATTTTTATCAGTTTTTATAGTTTTTGCTGTATAGCAAAGGTTTATGGTAATATTTGTCGAATTTATTATAAATTATTGGCACAGTAAAACAGTTTGGGAATATTTTTTAGAGGTACTTAGGAACATCATGAACAAGGTGACATAGTTGTTTTATGGTAACAAATCTTCTTAATTTTTATCAGTTTTTATACTTTTAGCTGTATAGCGAAGGTTTATGGTAATATTTGTAGAATTTATTATAAATTATTGGCACAGTAAAACAGGTTGGGAATATTTTTTAGAGGTACTTAGGAACATCATGAACAAGGTGACATAGTTGTTTTATGGTAACAAATCTTCTTAATTTTTATCAGATTTTATACTTTTAGCTGTATAGCGAGGGGGTCTACGAAGTCAAAGTCCCGAATTTCTCAAAAAAAATGTGTCCGATCATAGTTAACATTGGAGGTCCAAAAATCGGCGCGGCGCGAGGGGGTCCCCGGAGCTCCAGGGGGTCCCCGGTTCGTCCCTCGGCCGAGGCACCTCGGTCGGATGCGAGAAGGAGCGGCGTCGGCCCCTCGCCACCCGGTTCTCAGTCTCTATATCCCCAGGGGCGCTGGTATATCGCCAGGGGTCCCTGGAGGTGGTCCCCGGGTGAAGGGTCTGCCACTCTGTAGTCCGAGGCGGAGGCCCCTTGGTCGGATGCGAGTGGAGCTGCGAAGGCCCCACAAAAGCCAGACATTGTGATTCCAAGTCCCACTCAAGATATATGAGCTACAGACATCACTATACATCATATTCATTCTGTATATGAGCTACAGACATCAGTACTCTGTACATCATATTCATTCAGTATATGAGCTACAGACATCACTATACATCATATTCATTCAGTATATGAGCTACAGACAACATCAGTACTCTATACATTATATTCATTCAGTATATGAGCTACAGACATCACTATACATCATATCATATTCATTCAGTAGATGAGCTACAGACATCACTACTCTATGCATCATATTCATTCAGTATATGAGCTACAGACATCACTACTCTATACATCATATTCATTCAGTATATGAGCTACAGACATCACTACTCTATACATCATATTCATTCAGTATATGAGCTACAGACATCACTACTCTATACATCATATTCATTCAGTATATGAGCTACAGACATCACTATACATCATATTCATTCAGTATATGAGCTACAGACATCACTATACATCATATTCATTCAGTATATGAGCTACAGACATCACTATACATCATATTCATTCAGTATATGAGCTACAGACATCACTACATCATATTCATTCAGTATATGAGCTACAGACATCACTACTCTATGCATCATATTCTTTCAGTATATGAGCTACAGACATCACTACTCTTTGCATCATATTCATTCAGTATATGAGCTACAGACATCACTACTCTTTGCATCATATTCATTCAGTATATGAGCTTCAGACATCACTACTCTATGCATCATATTCATTCAGTATATGAGCTACAGACATCACTACTATATGCATCATATTCATTCAGTATATGAGCTACAGACATCACTACATCATATTCATTCAGTATATGAGCTACAGACATCACTACTCTATGCATCATATTCATTCAGTATATGAGCTACAGACATCACTACTCTATGCATCATATTCATTCAGTATATGAGCTACAGACATCACTACATCATATTCATTCAGTATATGAGCTACAGACATCACTACTCTATACATCATATTCATTCAGTATATGAGCTACAGACATCACTACTCTATACATCATATTCATTCAGTATATGAGCTACAGACATCACTACTATATACATCATATTCATTCAGTATATGAGCTACAGACATCACTATACATCATATTAATTCAGTATATGAGCTACAGACATCACTATACATCATATTCATTCAGTATATGAGCTACAGACATCACTATACATCATATTCATTCAGTATATGAGCTACAGACATCACTACTCTATGCCATCATATTCATTCAGTATATGAGCTACAGACATCACTACTCTATGCATCATATTCATTCAGTATATGAGCTACAGACATCACTACTCTATGCATCATATTCATTCAGTATATGAGCTACAGACATCACTACTCTATACATCATATTCATTCAGTGTATGAGCTACAGACATCACTATTCTATACATCATATTCATTCAGTATGAGCTACAGACATCACTACTATGCATCATATTCATTCAGTATATGAGCTACTGACATCACTACGTGGGGGGGGGGGGTCTAATTTAAAGCATCTGTTGATTGAATAGTATGTAGTTCCATATTTTATACACCCTTGGTCTCGAAAGTCTAGAAATTCTAATTTACCAGCTCGCCTTGAACGCACCATCCCCTTGTCAAACCGTAAACAGCCGTGTAGAAGCGCAACATATTTTGAAGTGAGGATAGCGCGACCAGCTTTTCCTGAAGAGTAGATGGCGTGACCACAGTAAATATACAACACTCCTTTCAGTGTGACGTTAAGAGTTTAAAGGAAAAGATGACAAATGCGTGCAGATTTATGCATCAGTGACCCTTTTTGTTAAAAAACACATCTTACATGTGAAGAGTAAAACCTCAGCCTTTTTGCCGTCTGTCTTTTGATCACCGGCGACTGCGATGACTGTGAATTTGTAACGCCGCTCCAGGCGTGAGCTCAACGACATTGATGTATGTTTCATGGACAGTTTGATTTCTAGTCTCACTTCCATCTGTTCATTCTACTCTGTAGAAAGAGGTCGTTCCCACTGGTTCAGTCCAGTTCAGGGACACGGACGTTGTCGTGATTACAGTGGCCTTTAGGTTCCTGACGGCTTCAGGTTCTAAGAGAGACAATAACTCAGATCATGACGTGATATGGATCAGCTATGATCAGCTATTTTCAACGGAATATTTGCCTTAGAAAAGGGATGCTGGGGTTCATGGGCATGGGGTGAGAAACAATTGAGGATGAAACACAATAAAGTCCAGGACTATATTTCCATTGTGGACCATGTGATACTGATAAATGGTGCCCATCTTTCTGATAGAGCTGAGAAAATAGTGTAGGTCTCAGCTTCTTCTTAAATATAACATGTGCTAAGAGCACAAGATGTTGAGGAGAAGAAGGAGAAACTATGGTGCAGTCAAGATAAAAAGGTACTTACGGGTATGAAAGGATTCAGAGACGCTGTTTCCTTCAGTTTGGTTACAAGACAGTGTTTTAACAGTGAATGTGTAGTGACCTCCAGGGGTCAGGTCAGTAATGTTAACTCATATAGTGCCAATCCCGAGAAGACTCGTGAAAAATACTCGAGTATCACATGGTGCCAATCCCGAGTATACTCGTGAAAAGTAATATATTACTGTAACGGCGGATACATTACCGAGAACAATGGCCGGAGGTCCGGAGACGAAATCCGTCGCTGATTTCGCATCATCACGGCTCCACGAGCACAAAATAGTCCCATCCATAACATTGAGGTGGACGGGGGATCTCATCTTTAATGTCCATTATCTCAAAACTACACTTTAGAAGCTAGGATGGAGGCAGATGCTCGCTTATGTTACACATGTATAAAAGCTCCCGGTCCGCCATTACACAACTCCACGTGGACAACGATCGGTTCCGGCGCAGGACACGATGACGTCAGACCGGAAGTGTTTGCGCTGTGGACTTCTGGCCTTCAAAATAAGATAACGGGGGTAATGCCAAGCTGAGACTGGCATCGTCGACTTTATAATCCGTTAATTTCATGGGCACTAAATGAGTTAACATGAGTCTGATCTGTAGCAGTACGCTCACTGACACTTCCATTAGTCCATTCTACTCTATAGGACCCACTGATTCCAACTGGCTCAGTCCAGCTCACAAACACACTGGAAGTTGTGATTCCACTGACATTAAGGTTCCTGACCACTTCAGGCTCTGTCAGTGCAACATGAGTGGGTGGGAGAGAGAGATAGAGAAAGGCAGACAAGAGACAGAGAGAGAGAGAGAGAGAGAGAGAGAGAGAGAGAGAGAGAGAGAGAGAGAGATCCATCCATAATTCAGGTTGTCCTCACTAAGATATTGCCACCTTTCTTAAAGTGATCAAATGCAATCTATGACTTCCTACGACAAGGAACTATTTTAAAACACTCAGCACAATTAAGTCAAGGTAAGTCATTAAACTTATACATTCAAAACTTGTACAGTCTCATGGAACTTGTTAGTTCCATGAGCCTCATCTTACGTGTGCAATGTGACGTTTCAACCGTCTTTCCGAACGTTTCGTTATCTCCAGCGACTGCAGTCACACCAAAGGTGTACCGCTCTCCTGGTGTCAATCCAGTGACATTACATGACGTTTCTGACACCGTGTGTTTCTTACTGACGTTCCCATTGGTGTATTGTATAGTAAAGAAGGAACGCTTTCCTTCTGGTTCACTCCAACTCACATACACAGACGATGCTGTGATTTCACTGACACTTGACAGTCTGATCTGTAGCAGTACGCTCACTGACACTTCCATTAGTCCATTCTACTCTATAGGACCCACTGATTCCAACTGGCTCAGTCCAGCTCACAAACACACTGGAAGTTGTGACTGCTATTGATCGCGACCCCTTTAGTAACGTTATCCCCAGCCACCGCAGCCACTGCAAAGTAATACAGCTCTCCGGCAGTGTCTACATGAAACAGCGTTTGGCTGGTGCTCTTATTTTCATACAACGCGTTCCCATCGTTCCATTCCACAACGTAGAAGGAGCTTTCGCCATTCGGTTCGCTCCATTTCAGGGACACGGAGGAAGTCGTAATGTTACACAAAGTAAAGTTCCTGATCATCTCAGGATCTGCGCCAAGACAATGACAAGAGATGCAAGAAAACAATCAAATATACAACACTGCTTTCAGTGTGACGTTAAGAGTTTAAAGGAAAAGATGACAAATGCGTGCAGATTTATGCATCAGTGACCCTTTTTGTTAAAAAACACATCTTACATGTGAAGAGTAAAACCTCAGCCTTTTTGCCGTCTGTCTTTTGATCACCGGCGACTGCGATGACTGTGAATTTGTAACGCCGCTCCAGGCGTGAGCTCAACGACATTGATGTATGTTTCATGGACAGTTTGATTTCTAGTCTCACTTCCATCTGTTCATTCTACTCTGTAGAAAGAGGTCGTTCCCACTGGTTCAGTCCAGTTCAGGGACACGGACGTTGTCGTGATTACGGTGGCCTTTAGGTTCCTGACGGCTTCAGGTTCTAAGAGAGACAATAACTCAGATCATGACGTGATATGGATCAGCTATGATCAGCTATTTTCAACGGAATATTTGCCTTAGAAAAGGGATGCTGGGGTTCATGGGCATGGGGTGAGAAACAATTGAGGATGAAACACAATAAAGGTCCAGGACTATATTTCCATTGTGGACCATGTGATACTGATAAATGGTGCCCATCTTTCTGATAGAGCTGAGAAAATAGTGTAGGTCTCAGCTTCTTCTTAAATATAACATGTGCTAAGAGCACAAGATGTTGAGGAGAAGAAGGAGAAACTATGGTGCAGTCAAGATAAAAAGGTACTTACGGGTATGAAAGGATTCAGAGACGCTGTTTCCTTCAGTTTGGTTACAAGACAGTGTTTTAACAGTGAATGTGTAGTGACCTCCAGGGGTCAGGTCAGTAATGTTAACTCATATAGTGCCAATCCCGAGAAGACTTGTGAAAAATACTCGAGTATCACATGGTGCCAATCCCGAGTATACTTGTGAAAAGTAATATATTACTGTAACGGCGGATACATTACCGAGAACAATGGCCGGAGGTCCGGAGACGAAATCCGTCGCTGATTTCGCATCATCACGGCTCCACGAGCACAAAATAGTCCCATCCATAACATTGAGGTGGACGGGGGATCTCATCTTTAATGTCCATTATCTCAAAACTACACTTTAGAAGCTAGGATGGAGGCAGATGCTCGCTTATGTTACACATGTATAAAAGCTCCCGGTCCGCCATTACACAACTCCACGTGGACAACGATCGGTTCCGGCGCAGGACGCGATGACGTCAGACCGGAAGTGTTTGCGCTGTGGACTTCTGGCCTTCAAAATAAGATAACGGGGGTGATGCCAACCTGAGACTGGCATCGTCGACTTTATAATCCGTTAATTTCATGGGCACTAAATGAGTTAACATGAGTCTGATCTGTAGCAGTACGCTCACTGACACTTCCATTAGTCCATTCTACTCTATAGGACCCACTGATTCCAAGTGGCTCAGTCCAGCTCACAAACACACTGGAAGTTGTGATTCCACTGACATTAAGGTTCCTGACCACTTCAGGCTCTGTCAGTGCAACATGAGTGGGTGGGAGAGAGAGATAGAGAAAGGCAGACAAGAGACAGAGAGAGAGAGAGAGAGAGAGAGAGAGAGAGAGAGAGAGAGAGAGAGAGAGAGAGAGAGAGAGAGATCCATCCATAATTCAGGTTGTCCTCACTAAGATATTGCCACCTTTCTTAAAGTGATCAAATGCAATCTATGACTTCCTACGACAAGGAACTATTTTAAAACACTCAGCACAATTAAGTCAAGGTAAGTCATTAAACTTATACATTCAAAACTTGTACAGTCTCATGGAACTTGTTAGTTCCATGAGCCTCATCTTACGTGTGCAATGTGACGTTTCAACCGTCTTTCCGAACGTTTCGTTATCTCCAGCGACTGCAGTCACACCAAAGGTGTACTGCTCTCCTGGTGTCAATCCAGTGACATTACATGACGTTTCTGACACCGTGTGTTTCTTACTGACGTTCCCATTGGTGTATTGTATAGTAAAGAAGGAACACTTTCCTTCTGGTTCACTCCAACTCACATACACAGACGATGCTGTGATTTCACTGACACTTGACAGTCTGATCTGTAGCAGTACGCTCACTGACACTTCCATTAGTCCATTCTACTCTATAGGACCCACTGATTCCAACTGGCTCAGTCCAGCTCACAAACACACTGGAAGTTGTGATTCCAGTGACATTAAGGTTCCTGACCACTTCAGGCTCTGTCAGTGCAACATGAGTGGGTGGGAGAGAGAGATAGAGACAGACAGACAAGAGAGAGAGAGAGAGAGAGAGAGAGAGAGAGAGAGAGAGAGAGAGAGAGCGTGAGAGACAGACAGGCAGAGAGAACTATCTATATTTTAGGTTGTCTTTAAAAATAGAAAGATCTTGCCGCCTTCCTTGAATTGTGAAAATGCTGAATTGTGAAAGTGCTCAAACTACAATTTTCTGACTTCTCTGACATGGAACTATTTAAAAAAAACTGCACAATTAAGCCAACTCAAAAGTCTCTAAACTTGTACAAAACAGTACCATGAGCCTCATCTTATGTGTGCAATGTGATGTTTCAACCGTCTTTCCGAACGTTTCGTTATCTCCAGCGACTGCAGTCACACCAAAGGTGTACTGCTCTCCTGGTGTCAATCCAGTGACATTACATGACGTTTCTGACACCGTGTGTTTCTTACTGACGTTTCCATTGGTGTATGGTAAAGAAGGAACGCTTTCCTTCTGGTTCACTCCAACTCACATACACAGACTATGCTGTGATTTCACTGACACTTAGGTTCCTGATGACTTCAGGTTCTACGGGTGTCGGAATGGAGAGAGAGAGAAAGAGAGGGAGAGAGAAAGAGAGAGAGAGAGAGAGAGAGAGAGAGAGAGAAAGAGAGAGAGAGAGAGAGAGATGATCGTATTTCAGGTTGTCATCAACTCTATAGAGAAATATTGCCATCTTCTGAAAGTGCTCAAAATACAATCTATGATGTCTTCTGACAAGGAACTATTTTAATTCCTTTTTCCATGAACGTTTCCCTTTTGCTCCCAATTTAGTTGTTACGCCATTTCCCAGGTTTCCGCTCACATTTAGTTCCTCTTACTGTTAAACCCACAGCTGCTCATGTGGGAGGGTGCAAACACGTGAAGAGTCACTAATGCTCAAACACAGACAATTGTGTTCATTGGAGCTTGACGTTGTTTCTGATTGTGTTTTGTTTTGAAGGAAGTCAAGGACTTCAAGTACCTGGGCGCATGGGTCAACTCAACAGAGAAAGATCTTCAAGTGAGGAAGGCACTTGCATGGAGGGCCTTGAATGGCATGAACAGTGTATGGAACTCCAACCTCCCCCGCCAAATCAAACTCAGCTTCTTCTTTGCAACGGTGGAGTCTGTTCTCCTCTATGGCAGTGAATGCTGGACCCTGAAGCCAACCCTGCAGAAGTCTCTTGACGGGTGCTACACTAGAATGCTGCGTGCAGTACTTAACATCAGTAAGAGTGCACATGTTACCAACAAGAGCCTGTACGAGGGAATATCAAGGGTGAGCGAGAAAATTGCTGCCAGAAGAATGAGACTAGCAGGACACTGCCAAAGACACCAGGAGCTTCCTGCCAGCAAACTGGTGCTGTGGGAACCAACACATGGGCACCGGTCACGAGGACGTCCCACAATCACATACGTGGATGTACTCAAGAAAGATGTAGGAGCGCAAAGTACCAACGAGCTAGCCAGATGTATGGAGAACCGGGATGACTGGAAGCGACGATGGAAGGCTCGTCTGAGGACGACCTAGAGTGTTGAAAATATCGATTTCAGCTTCTGATTAAAACATTTTCTAGGAGCACAAAGGGTGAGGTCTCGAGTAAGAGACTAATCGAAAAGAGGTCAACTCTGTCCTCTGTCCAAATCTGTCCATTGTTTTGGGAACAGCAAATCCCATGCTGGGGAATCCTATGCAGCATCTGAACAACGTATCTTTTTATGACATCAAATTCATGATCGAAAGTATCTTTACACAACAGTGATTGTCATAAGATTCTATTCTTTTTTGGTAAAGATTCCAGATGTGTCGATTATCTAACAGTTTTCTGCTTTACAGTCAAGATAAAAAGGTACTTACGTGTATAAAAGGATTCAGAGACACTGTTTCCTTCAGTTTGGTTACAAGACAGTGTTTTAACAGTGAATGTGTAGTGACCTCCAGGGGTCAGATCAGTAATGTTAACATGAGTCTGATCTGTAGCAGTACGCTCACTGACACTTCCATTAGTCCATTCTACTCTATAGGACCCACTGATTCCAACTGGCTCAGTCCAGCTCACAAACACACTGGAAGTTGTGATTCCAGTGACATTAAGGTTCCTGACAACTTCAGGCTCTGTCAGTGCAACATGAGTGGGTGGGAGAGAGAGATAGAGACAGACAGACAGACAAGAGACAGAGAGAGAGTGGGAGAGAGACAGACAGAGATAGAGAGAGAGAGAGGGATCCACCCATTTTTCAGGTTGTTATTACTAAAAGAAAGATATTGCCACCTTTCTTAAAGTGATCTATAACTTTGTCCGACAAGGAACTATTTTAAAACACTCAGCAGTTCCATGAGCCTCATCTTACGTGTGCAATGTGACGTTTCAACTGTCTGTCCGAACGTTTTGTTATCTCCAGCGACTGCAGTCACACCAAAGGTGTACTGCTCTCCTGGTGTCAATCCAGTGACAATACATGACGTTTCTGACACCGTGTGTTTCTTACTGACGTTCCCATTGGTTTATTGTATGGTAAAGAAGGAACGCTTTCCTTCTGGTTCACTCCAACTCACATACACAGACGATGCTGTGATTTTACTGACACTTAGGTACCTGATGACTTCAGGTTCTACGGGTGTTGGAATTGAGAGAGGGAGAGAGGGAGATAGAGAGAGAAAGAGAGACAGACAGAGAGAGACAGACAGACAGCGAGAAAGACATCCATCCATATTCCTGTTTGTCATTAACTCCATAGAGAACTATATTGTCATTTTTCTGAAAGTGCTCAAAATTCAATCTATGACTTCTGACAAGATTTTTTTTTTATTATTATTCCTTTTTCCCAGGCATTTTCCCTTTATTCGCCCAATCTTATGCCAATTTCAAGGTGTATACTAGAAAAGAAAATTTCTAAGAAATTTTAAGTGTGCCTGCAGCTCTCTAAGTGTGTGCAACCTTGTATAGCAGTTGGTGTTAGCATTTTGAATTAACATTAAAATCATTATTAGAATTTTTTACATCAGCATTTTTATCATTAGATTTAACATTAACATTTTTTAGCATTAGCATTATCATTGTTTTTTTTCCTTTAAACATTAGGCATTTGTTAGCATTAGCATTTGTTAACATTAGCATTTGTTAGCATTAGCATTTGTTAGCATTAGCATTTTTAGCATTAACATGTTTTAGCATTAGCATGTGTTAGCATAGCATTAGCATGTGTTAGCATTAGCATATTTGTTAGCATTAGCATTTGTTAGCATTAGCATTTGTTAGCATTAGCAAGTATTAGCATTATCATTTTTTAGCATTAGCATTAGCATGTATTAGCATTAGCATTTGTTAGCATTAGCATGTGTTAGCATTAGCATTTAGTAGCATTAGCATTTGTTAGCATTAGCATTTGTTAGCATTAGCATTTGTTACCATTAGCATGTGTTAGCATTAGCATTTTAGCATTAGCATTTGTTAGCATTAGCATTAGCATTTGTTAGCATTAGCATTTGTTAGCATTAGCATGTGTTAGCATGTTAGCATTAGCATTTGTTAGCATTAGCATGTGTTAGCATTAGCACGTGTTAGCATTAGCATTTGTTAGCATTATCATTATCATTTTTAGCATTAGCATTTGTTAGCATTAGCATTTGTTAGCATTAGCATTTGTGTCTCAATCTGGCAGAGAGCCAGTCATCTCGGGAATTGTCATTATTCCCTACAGCCTATATGACTTTTTTTTTTCTCTCTAAAAAGATAATTCCACAACAGCATCTCATAATATCTAGGCTTCATTTCACTTAAACGCCAGAGCTTAACTCTGCATATAAATAAGACTTTTTTTAATTAATGTGAGAGATCGAGACATAATTCTGTTGGTCCTCCCAGAATACAGCTAACATGCTAGTTTTCACCACCCTGTGTTAGCCATTTGTAGCCAAATGCGGTAATATCGGCGCTCCATTACCTAGCGCTGCAAATCACAGTATTTATCCCGTTAATGTAGTGCAACGTATGTTCCAAATGAACCACGTTACGTTGTTATAATGATTTAATCTATTATTTATGTATTTATTATTCAGCCGTTGACTGTTCTTCTTCTCGACTTTTGGGGGGAAAATGATCAGTTTCCTGCCTGGACCGGATGGCGAGGAGTGTCCTTTCTCACTGAGTTAGCTTTGCTTTGACTTAGAACAGTGTGTCATCGTAAAATATCTAGTTTTAACGTTCAGAGCGTTTTCTTTTTGGACAATAAAAACATTCACAGCCAGGAAAAAAATCCATCAGAAGGACACATGGAATGCTCGTTCACTCGCCGTCGGAAAATTGACTTATTAGACTATTCTAGATGACTGGCTGATGACTGGCTAACGGCTAACGCTAACGTTAGCTAGCGCTAGCTGCAGGCTAACTTAGGCATCTGTTGTATAAAACGCGACCAAACTCTATTTTTGCTCTTCTACAAGCTCACAACGCGAGGCGGTTAAGCGTAGCCTGTAGATTGTGGTTCATTATCAGAGTCAGATGATCCTTCAATCTGACTGAAGTTACACAAACACTCGACGATGTTATATAAAGCACAGTTAGCACAGTTAGCCGACAGGCTAACGGTGTTGCGCACGTAATAAATTCACTTCAACCTCGTGTTGAGCAGTTAAACCTATTTGCTACGTACGTCTACAAAAACGTTCATATTTCAAAGATAAAGTGCTTGCTGAAGTCTCACAGATGTCACAGTACTAATATAAATTTTAACTTAACAAATCATCATGATACATTGACTTTGACTCAATACCAAACAATTCATATGATATATATGGTAAATGTTTGCATTTCTGCTTTGCTATATCACATAGGCGTTTTTACTGATTTAGCTGGAATCCATGTAAAAAAAACGACTTCATTTAATACTGGGCAATATTGCTCATGCTTATAGGAAGGGGGGGAGGGTTCGGAATGGGGCTTCGGAAGGGGGGTGTTAGAAGTGGGGGTGACTGTGTGTCTGTGTTTTGGCATAATACTGTGTATTTCTGTGCTTCCGGGTCAAAATGACCCGAACAGCACTTAAGGTTCAAAAAATATGAGGGGGTGTAGCATGGGTGTAGTGCAAAAATATATTTTTTTACATGTTCATCTCAGAAGAATCTTTAAGGCCAGTGAGTTTCAGGTGGAAACATTTTCAACTTCTACCTTTTTTTTTCCAAATGAAAATGAAAATTTATGGCGAAACTTAATTACGTACTTACTTAAGTATGGCGGATTACAATAAGTGTTTTGCCATTGCATTGAATGGCAGGCACACTTAATGATCCCACAAATTTCGGCACGTAATAACTGCCGCACAATTTACGTCACCGCCGCAATATATACATCAAAACGTGCGGCTCGGCCGGGAATGGTGTGCTATTACTTTTCTTTCCAATCCGCGTTACCATGGCGACGTAATTCGCAAAGCACGTAATAACTGCCGCACGATTTACGCCACCCCCGCGGGTGCATGTCTCCTTTCCGACATGTCTCCATTCCGACACTAACCCTATCTCTACCCCTACCCTAAACCTTAGGCCCATGGGGAGTGTCGCCACTCCGACAATAAGAAGTCCATTTCGGAGTGGCGACATGTCGGAATGGAGAGAGCCTCCCCACCCCCGCAATATATACATCAAAATGTGCGGCTCGGCTGGAAATGGTCTGCTATTACTTTTCTTTCCGATCCGCGTTACCATGGCAACGTAATTCGTAAAAAACTACGCTCAAAAACCCCCATTGACTTTGAATGGGGGACTCTGAAAAAAAAAACAGAATCTTTGTCCGCACATTACTCTGACATACTTTTGCCTAGCAACGTCACTTAAACTTTAAAATGCACACACAACTTTGGTCTTTTTCCGGCCAATAGGGATGAGCTGTAATTGATTAAGCCCCGCCCCATCTGTAACAGGAAGTGCCCATCGCCAAACAGGAAGTGCCTCTACATCTGATGAACCGTTTGTCGTACAGACGCGTGGGTGTTGTCATATGACTTGATTAAGAGTCCTTAACCTTAATTGGGGCCTATTTTGCCAAACAGGAAGTGCCCCTTGCCAAACAGGAAGTGACCCTTTATCTCATGAACCGTTTGTCGTACAGACTCGTGGGTGGCGTCAAATGACTTGATTAAGTGTCCTTAACCTTAATTGGGGCCTTTTCGCCAAACAGGAAGTGCCCCTCGCCAAACAGGAAGTGACCCTTTATCTCATGAACCGTTTGTCGTACAGACTCGTGGGTGGCGTCAAATGACTTGATTAAGAGTCCTTAACCTTAATTGGGGCCTATTTCGACAAACAGGAAGTGCCCCTCGCCAAACAGGAAGTGATCCTATATCTCATCAACCGGTTTGTCGTACAGACGCGTGGGTGGCGTTATATGACTTGATTAAGAGTCCTTAACCTTAATCGGTGCTTCCTTCAACAAACAGGAAGTGCCCTTCACCAAACAGGAAGTGCCTATATATCTCATGAACCGTTTGTCGTACAGTCGATTATGTTAAAGCTAATGCAAAAAATGATAATGTTAAAAAATCTAACGCTAATCTAACGCTAATGCTAACACCAAAAAAATCTAACGCTAATGCTAACACCAACCGCTACACAAGGTTTCACACACTTAGCGAGCTGCAGGCACACTTAAAATTTCGTAGAAATTTTCTTTTCTAGTTATTCATTAATTTTTTACATCAGCATTTTTATCATTAGCTTTAACATTAACATTTGTATTAGCATTAGCATTTGTTAGCTTTAGCATTAGCATTTGTTAGCATTAGTATGTGTTAGCATTAGCATTTGTTAGCATTAGCATTTGTTAGCATTAGCATGTGTTAGCATTAGCATTTGTTAGCATTAGCATATGTAAGCATTAGCATTTGTTAACATTAGCATGTGTTAGCATTAGCATTTGTTAGCATTAGCATGTGTTAGCATTAGCATAAGTGTTAGCATTAGCATATGTTAGCATTAGCATGTGTTAGCATTGGCATTTGTTAGCATTAGCATTTTTGTTAGCGTTAGCATATGTTAGCATTAGCATGTGTTAGCATTAGCATATGTTAGCATTAGCATTTTTGTAAGCATTAGCATGTGTTAGCATTAGCATTTGTTAGCATTAGCATTTGTTAGCATTAGCATGTGTTAGCATTAGCATTTGTGTTAGCATTAGCATATGTTAGCATTAGCATGTTGTTAGCATTAGCATTTGTTAGCATTAGCATTTTTGTTAGCATTAGCATATGTTAGCATTAGCATGTGTTAACATTAGCATTTGTTAGCATTAACATTTGTGTTAGCATTAGCATGTGTTAGCATAGCATGTGTTAGCATTAGCATTTGTTAGCATTAGCACGTGTTAGCATTAGCATTTGTTAGCATTAGCATTTGTTAGCATTAGCATTTTTAGCATTAGCATTTGTTAGCATTAGCATGTGTTAGCATTAGCATTAGCATGTGTTAGCATTAGCATTAGCATTTGTTAACATTAGCATTAGCCTTTGTTAGCATTAGCGGTTAGCCGTTGGGACTGTGGGACCACCCACAGAGTTTGAGACCAGTAACGTTTTGGGAAGTGGAGACATGGCTGTTTAAAGCCCAGCCAATAGGAATGCAGAGGGGCGGGGCTTAAGCAATTACAGATAATTCCTATTTGCCATGTAAGTACACACAGCGAGTTTCGAGACGGTACCATTCTGCAAACTGGAGATATAGCTGTTTAAAGCTAAGCCAATAGGAAGATAGGGGCTTTAGAGGGGGCGGGGCTTAAGTAATAAGTCCCTATTGGCCGTTTAAGTCCAGACACCAAGTTTCAAGACGGTACCATGCTGTGACCTGGAGTAGTGGCTGTTTAAAACCCAGCCAATTGGAATACAGAGGGGGCGGGGCTTAATCAATAACAGCCCATCCCTATTGGCTGGAAAAAGACCAAAGTTGTGTATGCATTATAAAGTTTAAGTGACGTTGCTAGGCAAAAGTATGGCATAGTTATGAGGTGCCAAAGCATCTGTTTTTTTTTTTTTTTCGAGTCCTCCATTCAAAGTCAATGGGGGTTTTTGCGTGTAGTTTTTTACGAATTACGTTGCCATGGTAACAAGGATCGGAAAGAAAAGTACTAGCACACCATTCCCGGCCGAGCCGCACGTTTTGATGTATATATTGCGGCGGTGGCTTAAATCGTGCGGCAGTTATTACGTGCCGAAATTTGCAAGAACGTTACTTACTTACTTAACTAGAAAAGAAAAGATTTGGTGTTGACTGGATGTTTCGTTTGTGATTTATGGCTACTTCTTACAAAACGGGCTCCTGCCGCTAACTTTGGAACCCTGTTACGGAAGAACGGTATGGACTATCAAAATATCGTTTAAATATGTTTATCGCATGAGTCCATAGATCGTGTGTATCGATTTTTGTGACATTTGGAAAAAATATGTAGGAAAAGGAGCAAAAAGTGTGTTTTGAAGAAAATTCAAAATGGCGGAAAATCTATCCTGACGCAAATGGGCGTGGCCTATATGAGGAGATGCGTCATGACCCAAGGAATCCAGGGAAAAAGGAATTTTAATTTTCCGACCCACGGTTCAAGAGTTACAGGCCGAAAGGTAAAGTGGACTGTTATAGCGCCACCATGAGGCCAACTGACGAAATTATTTTTTATTTAATCCTTGATATCATTATAAATCTCCTCTCCAAGTTTTGAAACTGTAGCCCCTATGGTTTGCGAGAAAAAAAATTTTGAATGTGAGTTTTTTCGATTCCCATTATAAGTCAATGGGTAAAATTAATTCACTAATAAATTAATATCAATTAAACGATACAATTTTTCTCTTAGAAAAGTAATAGCACACCATTCCCGGCCGAGCCGCACGTTTTGATGTAAATATTGCGTGGGTGGCGTAAATTGTGCGGCAGTTATTACGAGCAGAAATTTGCAAGAACATGACTTACTTACTTACTTACTGACTTAAGTATGGCGGATTACAATAAGTGTTTTGCCATTGCATGGCAGGCACACTTAACTAGAATTGACAGAGTCAATTTTGACAAGTGTGCCTGCAGCTCGCTGATTGCGCCAGTTTGGACGGTGAGGCAATCCACCAAGTCGTCTGTGTTAAGTTTTGAGAGGGTCGTTCCACCTGAAAAACGCATTCTGGCGCGAAACGGTTACGTTTGGCGCGTTTGTGACGCCCCCTACAGGTCGAAGTGGAAATGCTTTTGGGTATCTGTTGAGTATGCCACCCGCGACCTGTGGTTGACATTCAGTGTTGACTCGACCTTTTGTTTGTGATTTATGGCTATCGTTTGCAAAACGGGCCCGTCCCGCTAACTCTGGAAGCCCGTTACGAACGAACGGTATGGACTATCGACATATCCCTTGACTATGTTCATTGCATGGGTTAGTAGATCATGTGTACCCATTTTTGTGACATTTGAAGAAAATATGTAGGAAAAGGAGCAAAAAGTGTGTTTTGGAGAAAACTCGAAATGGTGAAAAATCTCGCCCTGTTCAAATTCGCGTGGCCTATATGGAGAGATGCGTCGTGACCCAAGGAATCCAGGGAAAAAAGAATTATCATTTTACGATCTACGGTTAAAGAGTTAGGGGGCAAAACGTAAAGTGGGCAGTTATAGCGCCACCATGAGGCCGAGTGATGTAATTATTTATCGATTCATTCTTAAAATTATTATGAATCTCCTCTCTGAGTTTTAAAACTGTAGCCCATATGGTTTGCAAGAGAAAAATACTTGAATGTGAATTTTTGCATTCGGCCATTTTAATGATAAGCCGTGATAAGCCTTACCCTGGTCTAGTATTAGAACCAGTTTTTCACGTTTTTGCCGACTAATAAATTAATATCAATTAAACTATAGAACCTTTCTCTTAGAAAAGTAATAGCACACGATTCCCGAGTAAGCCGGTCGATTTGACATATGGCGCGAGTGTGTGGTGCAAAAACTGTGGGAGGAGTAGCGCGCCAAACTTTGGGGAATCGTATGGACAGACTTAAACTAGAATTGACAGAGTCAATTTTGACAAGTGTGCCTGCAGCTCGCTAAATGCGCGAGTTTGGACGGTGAGGCAATCCACCAAGTCGTCTGTGTTAAGTTTTGAGAGGGTCGTTCCACCTGAAAAACGCATTCTGGCGCGAAACGGTTACGTTTGGCGCGTTTGAGACGCCCCCTACGGGTCGAAGTGGAAATGCTTTTGGGTATCTGTTGAGTATGCCACCCGCGACCTGTGGTTGAAATTCAGTGTTGACTCGACCTTTTGTTTGTGATTTATGGCTATCGTTTGCAAAACGGGCCCCTCCCGCTAACTCTGGAAGCCCGTTACGAACGAACGGTATGGACTATCGACATATCCCTTGACTATGTTCATTGCATGGGTTAGTAGATCATGTGTACCCATTTTTGTGACATTTGAAGAAAATATGTAGGAAAAGGAGCAAAAAGTGTGTTTTGGAGAAAACTCAAAATGGTGAAAAATCTCGCCCTGTTCAAATTCGCGTGGCCTATATGGAGAGATGCGTCGTGACCCAAGGAATCCAGGGAAAAAAGAATTATCATTTTACGATCTACGGTTAAATAGTTAGGGGGCAAAACGTAAAGTGGGCAGTTATAGCGCCACCATGAGGCCGAGTGATGTAATTATTTATCGATTCATTCTTAAAATTATTATGAATCTCCTCTCTGAGTTTTAAAACTGCAGCCCATATGGTTTGCAAGAGAAAAATACTTGAATGTGAATTTTTGCATTCGGCCATTTTAATGATAAGCCGTGATAAGCCTTACCCTGGTCTAGTATTAGAACCAGTTTTTCACGTTTTTGCTGACTAATAAATTAATATCAATTAAACTATAGAACCTTTCTCTTAGAAAAGTAATAGCACACGATTCCCGAGTAAGCCGGTTGATTTGACATATGGCGCGAGTGTGTGGTGCAAAAACTGTGGGAGGAGTAGCGCGCCAAACTTTGGGGAATTGCATGGACAGACTTAAGCAAATAAATATGAGCGATAACAATAAGTGTCCCCATGCTATGCATAGGCACACTTAACTAGAATTGACAGAGTCAATTTTTACAAGTGTGCCTGCAGCTCGCTAAATGTGCGAGTTTGGATGGTGAGGCAATCCAACAAGTCGTCTGTGTTAAGTTTTGAGAGGGTCGTTCCACCTGAAAAATGCATTCTGGCACGAAACGGTTACGTTTGGCGCGTTTGTGACGCCCCCTACGGGTCGAAGTGGAAATGCTTTTGGGGATTCGTTGTTTAAAATTTAGTGTTGATCCGACGATTTTTTTGTGATTTATGGCTATTGTTTGGGAAACGGGCCCCTCCCGCTAACTTTGGAAGCGTGTTACGAACGAACGGTATGGACTATCGAAATATCCCTTGAATATGTTCATTGCATGGGTTCATAGATCATGTGTACCCATTTTTGTGACATTTGAAGAAAATATGTAGGAGAAGGAGCAAAAAGTGTGTTTTGGAGAAAACTCGAAATGGTGAAAAATCTCGCCCTGTTCAAATTCGCGTGGCATATATGGAGAGATGCGTCGTGACCCAAGGAATCCAAGGAAAAAAGAATTTTAATTATCCGACCTACGGTTCAAGACTTACGAGGCAAGTGGTCCGTTATAGCGCCACCATGTGGCCAAGTGGAAATGCTTTTGGGGATTCGTTGAGTATGCCACCCCCGACGTTTGGTTGAAATTCAGTGTTGACTCGACGTTTTGTTTGTGATTTATGGCTATTGTTTGCCAAACAGGCTCCTCCCGCTAACTTTAGAAGCGCGTTACGAACGAACGGTATGGACTATCAAAATATCCCTTGAGTATGTTCATTGTATGGCTTCATAGATCATGTGTACCGCCTTTTGTGCCATTTGAAGAAAATATGCAGGAAAAGGTGCAAAAAGTGTGTTTTGGAGAAAATTCAAGATGGCGGAAAATCTATCCTAGCGCAAATGGGCGTGGCCTATATGGGGAGATGCGTCATCACCCAAGGAATCCAGGGAAAAAAGAATTTTAATTTTCCGATCTACGGTTCAAGAGTTAAAGGCCAAAACGTAAAGTGGGCTGTTATAGCGCCACCATGAGGCCAAATGACACTATTATTTTTTATTTAATCCTTGAAATCATTATGAACCTCCTCTCCAAGTCTTGAAACTGTAGCCCCTATGGTTTGCGAGAGAAAAATAATTGAATGTGAGTTTTTGCGATTCCCATTATAAGTCAATGGGGAAAATTAATTCACTAATAAATTAATATCAATTAAACTATAGAACCTTTCTCTTAGCAAGTTAATAGCACACGATTCCCAAGTAAGCCGGTCGATTTGACATATGGCACGAGTGTGTGGTGCCAAAACTGTGGGAGGAGTAGCGTGCCAAACTTTTGGGGAATTGCATGGACATACATAAACTAGAAAAGCAGTTCCTGCAGAAACTGCGTGGGCTCGCTCGAAACTGTTATGAAGTAATAGTAGAAAATGCATTTAAGCGCAAGGGTGTAAAAAAAAATTTTTTTTTGAAAAAAAATTTTTTTTTTGAAAAAAATGTTTTGAAAAAAAAAGAAAATTTGAAAAAAAAAATTGAAAAAAAAATTTTTTGAAAAAAAAAAAAAATTTGAAAATTTTTTTTTTTTTTTGAAAAAAAAAAGTTTTTTGAAAAAAAAGTTTTTTTTGAAAAAGAAAAGTTTTTTGAAAATTGAAAATTGGTATGGAACTGCCGATGGAATTAGATCTACAAATCATGGAGATGGGACTGGTTCTAGAATTAGATCTACAAATCATGAGGATGTGACTGGTTTTAAAATTAGATCTACAAATCATGTGGATGAGACAGGTGATGGATTTAGAGCTACAAATTATGGTATGGAACTGCCGATTGAATTAGATCTACGAATCATGGGGATGGGACTGGTTTTAGAATTAGATCTACAAATCATGTGGATGTGACTGGTTTTAGAATTAGATCTACAAATCATGTGGATGAGCTACAAATTATGGTATGGAACTGCCGATGGAATTAGATCTACAAATTAGATCTACAAATCATGGGGATGGGACTGGTTTTAGAATTAGATCTACAAATCATGTGGATGTGACAGGTGATGGATTTAGAGCTAAAAATTATGGTATGGAACTGCCGATGGAATTAGATCTACAAATCATGGGTATGGGACTGGTTTTAGAATTAGATCTACAAATCATGTGGATGTGACTGGTTTTAGAATTAGATCTACAAATCATGTGGATGAGACAGGTGATGGATTTAGAGCTACAAATTATTGTATGGAACTGCCGATTGAAATAGATCTACAAATCATGGGGATGGGACTGGTTTTAGAATTAGATCTACAAATCATGTGGATGTGACTGGTTTTAGAATTAGATCTACAAATCATGTGGATGTGACAGGTGATGGATTTAGAGCTACAAATTATGGTATGGAACTGCCGATGGAATTAGATTTAAAAATCATGGGGATGGGACTGGTTTTAGAATTAGATCTACAAATCATGTGGATGTGACAGGTGATGGATTTAGAGCTACAAATTATGGTTTGGAACTGCCGATGGAATTAGATCTAAAAATCATTGGGATGGGACTGGTTTTAGAATTAGATCTACCAATCATGTGGAAGTGACTGTGTGTGTGTGTGTGTGTGTGTGTGTGTGTGTGTGTGTGTGTGTGTGTGTGTGTGTGTGTGTGTGTGTGTGTGTGTGTGCGTGTGAGTATGCATGTGTATGTGTATGTGTGCATACATGCGTGTGTGCGACCGTGCGTCCATGTGTTCCCTGGACCACACTTTGAGAACCAGATAAATAGCCGATCTACAAGCTCACAAAGTTACACAGTGCAACTTATTGTGAGCTTGTAAATCATGTGAGACCACTGACTCAGCACTGTAATTAAAGTTAATAAGGAGCACCTTTGCTTCTGAGCTGTAGAACTGTTTGTTCAAGATATGGGCCACATCCATTGGTTTGAATAGGGAGCGCAAGTGTACGAACTGATCGCTCTCCCGGAAACACGAAAAGTTGAAAACACATAGTCTTTGCTCGGGGAGTGGCTCGGTGAGTGGCTCTACGAACATTGCGATTCTGATGTTAAAAGGATCAATAATGAGCGCAAGCTAGAAATGTTTGGGGGAAAATAAAAAAATTCCGAAAACCAGAAAAAAAATGACTTGAGGTGAATGGGGCGTCTGAGGCGCGACCCGGCACTCAGAGGGCCATAGATGAAATTCTGTAAGTCTCTGTTTTATTTTAGTTGCACTTTACGAAACACGACGAGCGTGGCTACAAACGTGCCAAAAAACATGCATACATTTTAAATATTCTGGCCGTGAGGACGATTCGTTCAGAGAACTTCATTACTTTAAGAAAAATCAAACCTCGGTTCGAAGTGGAGCGGTGAATCTGAGCAGCTATACCGTGTGTGTGTGTGTGTGTGTGTGTGTGTGTGTGTGTGTGTGCGTGTGCTGCAGAACAGCGCCCCTCCTTTAACTTGTGTGTTGTGTGTGGCCACTCAAGGTATTGCCAGGCTACAGACACGGCCAGCCAGCCAGCCACATACATACATACATACATACATACCCACGGACATACCTGTCTATTGGGAGCGCTTTCACCGCTCCAAAAATCTCCTCCACTCTAGCCACACTCTAGGAATGGTTTTCCCGCCAAAAATACCCCCCAAATACCCCAAACCACTCTACCTTTGGACTGCGATTGTGGAAGAACGGTATGATGTTTTCGAATACCGTTTGAACCATGAAGAAGTCCAAAGGCGTGTGAGCGTTTTTCAAGTTTGAATCGCGTTCCTACGTAAAAGTATGCCAGAGTAATGAGGCTATAAAGTTTTGTGAAAAAGTGAAAATTTGAAAGTCAGATCCCATTCATTCTCTATGGGATGAAAGATTTATGAATAAGGTTAAATATTTCAAACAGTATAAACTTTTTTTCAAAATTATTAAAACAACAATGAAACTTCAAACCTCGCTGAACATTTCAAAGTTGGAACGAGGTTTTTATGTGAAAGTATGAAAGAGCTATAAGAGCACAAAGAATTTGCACCAGAAAAGTGGGCACTTTTCTACATAGACTCCCATTATAAGGAGGAAAAATTAAAGTTTAAACGTTAAATATTTCCAAAAATATGAAATATTTTGAAAAGAAAAATACAAGCACACATCACTGTAGAAAGCTGAACATGTTGAAGTTGGAACGAAGTTTGTAGCACAAAGTGTGAGGGAGTTGAAAGCGGACGAAGAAAGGGTACGGAACCTTGGAAGTTAGAAATAAATAAATAACTAGAAAAATATTGTTCCTTCGAAACAATTGTGGGCTCGCTTCAAGCCAGAAAACAATGGCTATAAAAGTACAAAATGTCAAGATCGCAGGCAGTGCTCTCTTTGACGTTACTGACGTCAAAGTTTGGTCCATTTTGTTCCAAAAATGTGTTGTGCAAAAGTCGACCCGCTGGTGGCGCTATAACAGGCCAATGTAAGAAGGGTGGTATCTGTTCCTTGACCTATTGGGAATGTGCTTGCAAGATTTCACGCACATTGCAGGCTGTGTTCATGATTTGAGGTGTTTTTGGCTTTGGCCACTTTATCGCTGCTTGCAGCTATATTTATTATTATTATTTTTTTGTTTTGTGTGTGTGCACTTCATAGGCATATTAGCTAAAGGTCCTTAGATTGTGTGTAGAATGTTTCATGCAAATTGCTAAAAAAATCCTAACGGGTTTAAGCGTTTCACAAACTGCTCAAAATGATATAGCGCCCCCCTTTGGCCAATTGGGGTAAGATTGGTTTTAGTGATATTTGGAATAACACTCTACAACTTTGCCAAATGCCATGAATATGTTACTTTGCATACATGATTTAGAGGCAGAAGAATAATTTGCATAAAACTGCAATATTCATTGAATTTATTAAAAAAGCATGTTTCAATTTTAAAAAAATCCGATCTGACAGATTCTTTAGATATTGGTCCAAAGTTCACGTAAAAAAAGTTTTGTGCACGTGACGCGAAAATTCCAGAATAAACGGGGGTTTAAGTGTTTTACAAACTGCTCAAAATGGCGGAAAATCTAAGGGCGGAGCTTACTTAACAAAGACACAGATGTCTTCCGCTCAAGTCAAAGCACGCGTGTAAGCAAGTTGCATGACTTCAAAAGAAACGAGTCATGACTTAGGCCCGTTTGAAGTTTGAAATTTCAAACGCTTCGTATAGCGCCCCCCTTTGGCCGATTGGAATAAAATTGGTTTCAGTGATACTTTGACTAACCCTCTACATCTTTGCCAAATGCCATGAACGTGTAACTTTGCATGTATGATTTATAGGCCGAAGAATAATTTGCATAAAACCGCAATATACGTTGAATTATTAAAAAATCATTATTTAACGTATAAACTTCTCACCACATAGACTGTGAAGATATAGGTTCAAATTTCATGTGAAAAAAGTTTCATGTGCGTAACGCGAAAATCCCAGGAGGAGATAGATTTTTACTGTTTTTCATATAATTCCGAATTGTGGGAGACCTAAAGGTCAGAGGTCAAAAGTTAGAGGGTAAAAGTTGTTCGGCATGAGGAGACGCATAAGTGTATACAGGTTTCATGGCTGTATGTATAACACAGCATGAGCTATACCTGTTCAAAGATCGCACTTTCGAAGGCTTCCTACAGCGCCACCATTTGGCCGATTGCTATAGAAAATAATAGCACACTTCGCCACTGTAAACTGAACACATTGATGTTTTTATTTTCATTTTCTCACTAAGTATGTAGGAGTAGAAAGGAACCGAAGTTTTGAGGAGAACTTGATATAGTATAGGAATAAATAATGACAATATCTAAAGTGTGCTCGCCTTATAGGCGAGCCCACAATAATGACAATATCTAAAGTGTGCTCGCCTTATAGGCGAGCCCACAATAAATAGAATTGACAGAGTCAATTTTGACAAGTGTGCCTGCAGCTCGCTAAATGCGCGACCTCGTGCAGCGGTTCGGACCGTGAGACCGTCCGCCGAGTCGTCCGTGTTGCGTTGTGAGAGGGTCGGTCCCCGTGAAAAACGCGTTCCGAGGCCAAATGACACTATTATTTTATATTTAATCCTTGAAATCATTATGAACCTCCTCTCCAAGTCTTGAAATTGTAGCCCCTATGGTTTGCGAGCGATAAATAATTGAATGTGAGTTTTTGAGATTCCCATTATAAGTCAATGGGGAAAATTAATTCACTAATAAATTAATATCAATTAAACTATAGAACCTTTCTCTTAGCAAGTTAATAGCACACGATTCCCGAGTAAGCCGGTCGATTTGACATATGGCGCGAGTGTGTGGTGCAAAAACTGTGGGAGGAGTAGCGTGCCAAACTTTGGGGAAAAGTATGGACAGAAAGAAAGACTGACTTAAATAAATATGAGCGAGAACAAGAAGTGTCCCCATGCTATGCATAGGCACACTTAATGACAATATCTAAAGTGTGCTCGCCTTATAGGCGAGCCCACAATAAGGATGGTGTTATTACCACTCAAATGAAATGTAATAAATCAAGGTCCTAACAAACTCTTCTTATTTAACACTAGAAAAGCAGTTCCTGCAGAAACTGCGTGGGCTCGCTCAAAACTGTTTTGAAGTAATAGTAGAAAATGCATTTAAGCGCAAGTTTTTTGAAAAAAAAAGGTTTTTGAAAAAAAAAGTTTTTTGAAAAAAAAAGTTTTTTGAAAAAAAAGTTTTTTGAAAAAAAAAATGTTTTTTGAAAAAAAAAATGTTTTTTGAAAAAAAAAAGTTTTGAAAAAAGAAAAAAAATTGATTTTTTTTTTTTTTGAAGTTTGACTCGCGTTCCTACGTAAATGTATGCCAGAGTAATGAGGCTATAAAGTTTAGTGAAAAAGTAAAAATGTTAAAGTCAGATCCCATTCATTCTCTATGGGATGAAAGATTTATGAATAAAGTTAAATATTTCAAACAGTATAAACTTTTTTTCAAAATTATGAAAACAACAATGAAACTTCAAACCTTGCTGAACATTTCAAAGTTGGAACGAGGTTTTTATGTGAAAGTATGAATGAGCTATAAGAGCACAAAGAATTTGCACCAGAAAAGTGGGCACTTTTCTACATAGACTCCCATTATAAGGAGGAAAAATTTAAGTTTAAAAGTTAAATATTTCCAAAAATATGAAATATTTTGAAAAGAAAAATACAAGCACACATCACTGTAGAAAGCTGAACATGTTGAAGTTGGAACAAAGTTTGTAGCACAAAGTGTGAGGGAGTTGAAAGCGGACAAAGAAAGGGTACGGAACCTTGGAAGTTAGAAATAAATAAATACTAGAAAAGCAGTTCCTGCAGAAACTGCGTGGGCTCGCTCGAAACTGTTATGAAGTAATAGTAGAAAATGCATTTAAGCGCAAGGGTGTAAAAAAAAATTTTTGAAAAAAAAACATTTTTGAAAAAAAAAAACATTTTTTGAAAAAAAAAATTGAAAAAAAAAATTTTTGAAAAAAAAAATTTTGAAAAAAAAAATTTTTGAAAAAAAAATTTTTGAAAAAAAAATTTTTGAAAAAAAAATGTTTTGAAAAAAAAAAATTGAAAAAAAAAAATTTGAAAAAAAAAAATTTGAAAAATTTTGAAAAAAAAAATTTTTGAAAAAAAAAATTTTTTTGAAAAAAAAGTTTTTTGAAAAAAAAAAGTTTTTTGAAAATTGAAAATTGGTATGGAACTGCCGATGGAATTAGATCTACAAATCATGGGGATGGGACTGGTTCTAGAATTAGATCTACAAATCATGAGGATGTGACTGGTTTTAGAATTAGATCTACAAATCATGTGGATGAGACAGATGATGGATTTAGAGCTACAAATTATGGTATGGAACTGCCGATTGAATTAGATCTACAAATCATGGGGATGGGACTGGTTTTAGAATTAGATCTACAAATCATGTGGATGTGACTGGTTTTAGAATTAGATCTACAAATCATGTGGATGAGCTACAAATTATGGTATGGAACTGCCGATGGAATTATATCTACAAATTAGATCTACAAATCATGGGGATGGGACTGGTTTTAGAATTAGATCTACAAATCATGTGGATGTGACAGGTGATGGATTTAGAGCTAAAAATTATGGTATGGAACTGCCGATGGAATTAGATCTACAAATCATGGGTATGGGATTGGTTTTAGAATTAGATCTACAAATCATGTGGATGTGACTGGTTTTAGAATTAGATCTATAAATCATGTGGATGAGATAGGTGATGGATTTAGAGCTAAAAAATATGGTATGGAACTGCCGATTGAAATAGATCTACAAATCATGGGGATGGGATTGGTTTTAGAATTAGATCTACAAATCATGTGGATGTGACTGGTTTTAGAATCAGATCTACAAATCATGTGGATGTGACAGGTGATGGATTTAGAGCTACAAATTATGGTATGGAACTGCCGATGGAATTAGATTTAAAAATCATGGGGATGGGACTGGTTTTAGAATTAGATCTACAAATCATGTGGATGTGACAGGTGATGGATTTAGTCAAATTATGGTTTGGAACTGCCGATGGAATTAGATCTAAAAATCATTGGGATGGGACTGGTTTTAGAATTAGATCTACCAATCATGTGGAAGTGACTGTGTGTGTGTGTGTGTGTGTGTGTGTGTGTGTGTGTGTGTGTGTGTGTGTGTGGGTGTGTGTGTGTGTGTGTGTGTGTGCGTGTGCGTGTGAGTATGCATGTGTATGTGTGCATACATGCGTGCGTGCGACCGTGCGTCCATGTGTTCCCTGGACCACACTTTGAGAACCAGATAAATAGCCGATCTACAAGCTCACAAAGTTACACAGTGCAACTTATTGTGAGCTTGTAAATCATGTGAGACCACTGACTCAGCACTGTAATTAAAGTTAATAAGGAGCACCTTTGCTTCTGAGCTGTAGAACTGTTTGTTCAAGATATGGGCCATATCCATTGGTTTGAATAGGGAGCGCAAGTGTACGAACTGATCGCTCTCCCGGAAACACGAAAAGTTGAAAACACATAGTCTTTGCTCGGGGAGTGGCTCGGTGAGTGGCTCTACGAACATTGCGATTCTGATGTTAAAAGGATCAATAATGTGCGCATGAGAGCAAGCTAGAAATGTTTGGGGGAAAATAAAAAAATTCTGAAAACGAGAAAAAATTAATTGAGGTTAATGGGGCGTCTGAGGCGCGACCCGGCACTCAGAGGGCCATAGATGAAATTCTGTAAGTCTCTGTTTTATTTCAGTTGCACTTTACGAAACACGACGAGCGTGGCTACAAACGTACCAAAAAACATGCATACATTTTAAATATTCTGGCCGTGAGGACGATTCGTTCAGAGAACTTCATTACTTTAAGAAAAAATCTCCTCCACTCTAGGCACACTCTAGGAATGGTTTTCCCGCCAAAAATACCCCCCAAATACCCCAAACCACTCTACCTTTGGACTGCGATTGTGGAAGAACGGTATGATGTTTTCGAATACCGTTTGAACCATGAAGAAGTCCAAAGGCGTGTGAGCGTTTTTCAAGTTTGAATCGCGTTCCTACGTAAAAGTATGCCAGAGTAATGAGGCTATAAAGTTTTGTGAAGAAGTGAAAATTTGAAAGTCAGATCCCATTCATTCTCTATGCGATGAAAGATTTATGAATGAAGTTAAATATTTCAAACAGTATAAACTTTTAAATAATTTCGAAAACAACAATGAAACTTCAAACCTCGCTGAACATTTCAAAGTTGGAACGAAGTTTTTATGTGAAAGTATGAAAGAGTTATAAGAGCACAAAGAATTTGCACCAGAAAAGTGGGCACTTTTTTGCATAGACTCCCATTATAAGGAGGAAAATGTAAAGTTTAAAAGTTAAATATTTCCAAAAATATGAAATATTTTGAAAAGAAAAATATAAGCACACATCACTGTTGAAAGCTGAACATGTTGAAGTTGGAACGAAGTTTCTAGCACAAAGTGTGAGGGAGTTGAAAGCGGACGAAGAAAGGGTACGGAACCTTGGAAGTTAGAAATAAATAAATAAATATAAACTGGGGTATAACAAGCTGGACTCGCCTTCAGCGAGCCCACAAATATAAACTGGGGTATAACAAGCTGGACTCGCCTTCAGCGAGCCCACAACTAGAATTGACATGGTCAATTTTGACAAGTGTGCCTGCAGTGCAGCTCGCTAAATGCGCGACCTCGTGCGGCGGTTCGGACCGTGAGACCGTCCGCCGAGTCGTCCGCGTTTCGTCGCGAGAGGGTCGGTCCCCGTGAAAAACGCGTTTTGGCACGAAGCGGTTACGTTTTGCGCGTTTGTGACGCCCCCTAGGGGTCGAAGTGGAAATGCTTTTGGGGATCTGTTGAGTATGCCACCCCCGACCTGTGGTTGAAATTCAGTGTCGACTCGACCTATTGTTTGTGAGTTAGGGCAATTTTTTGCCAAACGGGCCACTCCCGCTAACTTTGGAAGCGCGTTACGAACGAACGGTATGGACTATCGAAATATCCCTTGAGTATGTTCATTGCATGGGTTCATGGAGCATGTGTACCGCTTCTTGTGACATTTGAAGAAAATATGTGGGAAAAGGAGCAAAAAGTGTGTTTTGGAGAAAATTAAAGATGGCGGAAAATCTATCCTGGTGCAAATGGGCGTGGCCGGTTCAACAGTTACGGGCCAAAACGTAAACTGGGCTGTTATAGCGCCACCATGAGGCCAAATGACACTATTATTTTTTATTTAATCCTTGCAATCATTATGAACCTCCTCTCCAAGTCCTGAAACTGTAGCCCCTATGGTTTGCGAGAGAAAAATAATTGAATGTGATTTTTTGCGATTCCCATTATAAGTCAATGGGGAAAATTAATTCACTAATAAATTAATATCAATTAAACTCTAGAACCTTTCTCTTAGCAACTTAATAGCACACGATTCCCGCGTAAGCCGGTCGATTTGACATATGGCGCGAGTGTGTGGTGCAAAAACTGTGGGAGGAGTAGCGTGCCAAACTTTGGGGAATCGTATGGACATACATAAATATATAAGTAAATATGAGCGATTACAATAGTCTGCCCATGCTATGCATAGGCACACTTAACTAGAATTGACAGAGTCAATTTTGACAAGTGTGCCTGCAGCTCGCTAAATGCGCGAGTTTGGACGGTGAGGCAATCCACCAAGTCGTCTGTGTTAAGTTTTGAGAGGGTCGTTCCACCTGAAAAACGCATTCTGGCGCGAAACGGTTACGTTTGGCGCGTTTGTGACGCCCCCTACGGGTCGAAGTGGAAATGCTTTTGGGTATCTGTTGAGTATGCCACCCGCGACCTGTGGTTGAAATTCAGTGTTGACTCGACCTTTTGTTTGTGATTTATGGCTATCGTTTGCAAAACGGGCCCCTCCCGCTAACTCTGGAAGCCCGTTACGAACGAACGGTATGGACTATCGACATATCCCTTGACTATGTTCATTGCATGGGTTAGTAGATCATGTGTACCCATTTTTGTGACATTTGAAGAAAATATGTAGGAAAAGGAGCAAAAAGTGTGTTTTGGAGAAAACTCGAAATGGTGAAAAATCTCGCCCTGTTCAAATTCGCGTGGCCTATATGGAGAAATGCGTCGTGACCCAAGGAATCCAGGGAAAAAAGAATTATCATTTTACGATATACGGTTAAAGAGTTAGGGGGCAAAACGTAAAGTGGGCAGTTATAGCGCCACCATGAGGCCGAGTGATGTAATTATTTATCGATTCATTCTTAAAATTATTATGAATCTCCTCTCTGAGTTTTAAAACTGTAGCCCATATGGTTTGCAAGAGAAAAATACTTGAATGTGAATTTTTGCATTCGGCCATTTTAATGATAAGCCGTGATAAGCCTTACCCTGGTCTAGTATTAGAACCAGTTTTTCACGTTTTTGCCGACTAATAAATTAATATCAATTAAACTATAGAACCTTTCTCTTAGAAAAGTAATAGCACACGATTCCCGAGTAAGCCGGTCGATTTGACATATGGCGCGAGTGTGTGGTGCAAAAACTGTGGGAGGAGTAGCGCGCCAAACTTTGGGGAATCGTATGGACAGACTTAAACTAGAATTGGCAGAGTCAATTTTGACAAGTGTGCCTGCAGCTCGCTAAATGCACAAGTTTGGACGGTGAGGCAATCCACCAAGTCGTCTGTGTTAAGTTTTGAGAGGGTCGTTCCACCTGAAAAACGCATTCTGGCGCGAAACGGTTACGTTTGGCGCGTTTGTGACGCCCCCTACGGGTTGAAGTGGAAATGCTTTTGGGTATCTGTTGAGTATGCCACCCGCGACCTGTGGTTGAAATTCAGTGTTGACTCGACCTTTTGTTTGTGATTTATGGCTATCGTTTGCAAAACGGGCCCCTCCCGCTAACTCTGGAAGCCCGTTACGAACGAACGGTATGGACTATCGACATATCCCTTGACTATGTTCATTGCATGGGTTAGTAGATCATGTGTACCCATTTTTGTGACATTTGAAGAAAATATGTAGGAAAAGGAGCAAAAAGTGTGTTTTGGAGAAAACTCGAAATGGTGAAAAATCTCGCCCTGTTCAAATTCGCGTGGCCTATATGGAGAGATGCGTCGTGACCCAAGGAATCCAGGGAAAAAAGAATTATCATTTTACGATCTACGGTTAAATAGTTAGGGGGCAAAACGTAAAGTGGGCAGTTATAGCGCCACCATGAGGCCGAGTGATGTAATTATTTATCGATTAATTCTTAAAATTATTATGAATCTCCTCTCTGAGTTTTAAAACTGCAGCCCATATGGTTTGCAAGAGAAAAATACTTGAATGTGAATTTTTGCATTCGGCCATTTTAATGATAAGCCGTGATAAGCCTTACCCTGGTCTAGTATTAGAACCAGTTTTTCACGTTTTTGCCGACTAATAAATTAATATCAATTAAACTATAGAACCTTTCTCTTAGAAAAGTAATAGCACACGATTCCCGAGTAAGCCGGTCGATTTGACATATGGCGCGAGTGTGTGGTGCAAAAACTGTGGGAGGAGTAGCGCGCCAAACTTTGGGGAATTGCATGGACAGACTTAAGCAAATAAATATGAGCGATAACAATAAGTGTCCCCATGCTATGCATAGGCACACTTAACTAGAATTGACAGAGTCAATTTTTACAAGTGTGCCTGCAGCTCGCTAAATGTGCGAGTTTGGATGGTGAGGCAATCCAACAAGTCGTCTGTGTTAAGTTTTGAGAGGGTCGTTCCACCTGAAAAATGCATTCTGGCACGAAACGGTTACGTTTGGCGCGTTTGTGACGCCCCCTACGGGTCGAAGTGGAAATGCTTTTGGGGATTCGTTGAGTATGCCACCTGCAACCTGTGTTTAAAATTTAGTGTTGATCCGACGATTTTTTTGTGATTTATGGCTATTGTTTGGGAAACGGGCCCCTCCCGCTAACTTTGGAAGCGTGTTACGTTATATGGGGAGATGCGTCATCACCCAAGGAATCCAGGGAAAAAAGAATTTTAATTTTCCGATCTACGGTTCAAGAGTTAAAGGCCAAAACGTAAAGTGGGCTGTTATAGCGCCACCATGAGGCCAAATGACACTATTTTTTATTTAATCCTTGAAATCATTATGAACCTCCTCTCCAAGTCTTGAAACTGTAGCCCCTATGGTTTGTGAGAGAAAAATAATTGAATGTGAGTTTTTGCGATTCCCATTATAAGTCAATGGGGAAAATTAATTCACTAATAAGTTAATATCAATTAAACTATAGAACCTTTCTCTTAGCAAGTTAATAGCACACGATTCCCGAGTAAGCCGGTCGATTTGACATATGGCACGAGTGTGTGGTGCCAAAACTGTGGGAGGAGTAGCGTGCCAAACTTTTGGGGAATTGCATGGACATACATAAACTAGAATTGACAGAGTCAATTTTGACAAGTGTGCCTGCAATGCACGACCTTGTGTAGCGGTTTGGACGGTGAGACCATCCGGCAAGTTGTCTGTGTTTCGTTGTGAGAGGGTTGGTCCCCGTGAAAAACGCGTTCCGGCACGAAACGGTTACGTTTCGCGCGCTTGTGACGCCCCCTATGGGTCGAAGTGGAAATGCTTTTGGGGATGCGTTGAGTATGCCATCCGCGACCTGTGGTTCAAATTTGGTGTTGACCCGAGGTTTTGTTTGTGATTTATGGCTATCGTTTGCAAAACGGGCCCCTCCCGCTAACTTTGGAAGCGCGTTACGAACGAACGGTATGGACTATGGAAATATCCTTTGACTATGTCTATCGCATGGCTTCATAGATCATGTGTACCGGTTTTTAAGACATTTGAAGAAAATATGTAGGAAAAGGAGCAAAAAGTGTGTTTTGGCGAAAATTCAAGATGGCGGAAAATCTATCCTGGCGCAAATGGGCGTGGCCTATATCGGGAGATGCGTCTTGACCCAAGGATTCCAGGGAAAAAATAATTTTAATTTTCCGACCTACGGTTCAACAGTTAGGGGGCAAAACGTAAACTGGGCTGTTATAGCGCCACCATGAGGCCAAATGACACTATTATTTTTTATTTAATCTTTGAAATCATTATGAACCTCCTCTCCAAGTCTTGAAACTTTAGCCCCTATGGTTTGCGAGAGAAAAATAATTGAATGCGATTCCCATTATAAGTCAATGGGGAAAATTAATTCACTAATAAATTAATATCAATTAAACTATAGAACCTTGCTCTTAGCAACTTACTAGCACACGATTCCCGAGTAAGCCGGTCGATTTGACATATGGCGCGAGTGTGTGGTGGCAAAACTGTGGGAGGAGTAGCGTGCCAAACTTTGGGGAATAGTATGGACAGACCTAAATATGTAAATAAATATGAGCGATTACAATAGTCTGCCCATGCTATGCATAGGCACACTTAACTAGAATTGACAGGGTCAATTTTGACAAGTGTGCCTGCAGTGCAGCTCCATAAATGCGCGACCTCGTGCAGCGATTTTGACCGTGAGACCGTCCGGCGAGTCGTCCGCGTTTTGTTGTGAGAGGGTCGGTCCCCGTGAAAAACGCGTTTTGGCACGAAAGGGTTACGTTTTGCGCGCTTGTGACGCCCCCTACGGGTCGAAGTGGAAATGCTTTTGGGGAAACGTTGAGTATGCCACCCGCAACCCGTGGTTCAAATTCAGTGTTGACTCGACCTTTTGTTTTTGATTTATGGCTATCGTTTGCGAAACGTGCCCCTCCCGCTAACTTTGGAAGCGCGTTACGAGCAAACGGTATGGACTATCGAAATATACTTTGACTATGTTTATTGCGTGGCTTCATAGATCACGTGTACCGGTTTTTAAGACATTTGAAGAAAATATGTAGGAAAAGGAGCAAAAAGTGTGTTTTGGAGAAAATTCAAGATGGCATTTAATCCTTGAAATCATTATGAACCTCCTCTCCAAGTCTTGAAACTGTAGCCCCTATGGTTTGCGAGAGAAAACTAATTGAATGCGATTCCCATTATAAGTCAATGGGGAAAATTAATTCACTAATAAATTAATATCAATTAAACTATAGAACCTTTCTCTTAGCAAGTTACTAGCACACCATTCCCGACCGAGCCGCACGTTTTGACATATGGCGCGAGTGTGTGGTGCAGAAACTGTGGGAGGAGTAGCGTGCCAAACTTTGGGGAAAACCATGTGTGTCCGTCCGTCCGGCTTAAATATGAGCGATTATAATAGTCTGCCCATGCTATGCATAGGCACACTTAACTAGAATTGACAGAGTCAATTTTGACAAGTGTGCCTGCAGCTCGCTAAATGCGCGAGTTTGGACGGTGAGGCAATCCACCAAGTCGTCTGTGTTAAGTTTTGAGAGGGTCGTTCCACCTGAAAAACGCATTCTGGCGCGAAACGGTTACGTTTGGCGCGTTTGTGACGCCCCCTACGGGTCGAAGTGGAAATGCTTTTGGGTATCTGTTGAGTATGCCACCCGCGACCTGTGGTTGACATTCAGTGTTGACTCGACCTTTTGTTCGTGATTTATGGCTATCGTTTGCAAAACGGGCCCCTCCCGCTAACTCTGGAAGCCCGTTACGAACGAACGGTATGGACTATCGACATATCCCTTGACTATGTTCATTGCATGGGTTAGTAGATCATGTGTACCCATTTTTGTGACATTTGTGACCGAGGCTGGATAAAAGGTCCTTATGTAGGCATTGGTCTTTTTTCACCTTTTTTTCACATCAAGAATCTGAGTAATGGGCTCTAAAAGTTTGTCACACTTCTGGCAGTCATGTAAGGGGTGTATACAATGGATTGTTAACTCCACCCCTAACCTATTGGTGGTGATCTGCTGCTGAAACCTGAGAACAACAACCACACATTAGCCAACAAAAACTGCAGATGTAAATGTTGGCTTTGACATGTTAATGTGTGTCTCCACCCCCTAGAGGGGTGTAAGGAAACACAAAAACACAGCTCTGTTTACAAACTAATTTAAGCTTTTTAATGATTCTAAAATGGATATCTGTTGCAATGAGAAGGTTCTCAAACATACACTCTTAGATAATATGGAAAAAAAGGATAAACACCAAAAATCCTACCTATTTTGTTAATTTGCTGGACTTCACTATTGCCTACATATGGACCTTTCCTCCAGCCTCAGTCACATTTGAAGAAAATATGTAGGAAAAGGAGCAAAAAGTGTGTTTTGGAGAAAACTCGAAATGGTGAAAAATCTTGCCCTGTTCAAATTCGCGTGGCCTATATGGAGAGATGCGTCGTGAATCCAGGGAAAAAATAATTATCATTTTACGATCTACGGTTAAAGAGTTAGGGGGCAAAACGTAAAGTGGGCAGTTATAGCGCCACCATGAGGCCGAGTGATGTAATTATTTATCGATTCATTCTTAAAATTATTATGAATCTCCTCTCTGAGTTTTAAAACTGTAGCCCATATGGTTTGCAAGAGAAAAATACTTGAATGTGAATTTTTGCATTCGGCCATTTTAATGATAAGCCGTGATAGGCCTTACCCTGGTCTAGTATTAGAACCAGTTTTTCACGTTTTTGCCGACTAATAAATTAATATCAATTAAACTATAGAACCTTTCTCTTAGCAAGTTAATAGCACACGATTCCCGAGTAAGCCGGTCGATTTGACGCGATATGGCGCGAGTGTGTGGTGCCAAAACTGTGGGAGGAGTAGCGTGCCAAACTTTGGGGAATAGCATGGACAGACTTAAGTAAATAAATATGAGCGATAACAATAAGTGTCCCCATGCTATGCATAGGCACACTTAATAAATATGAGCGAGAACAATAAGTGGCCCATGCTATGCATAGGCACACTTAATAAATAAATATAAGCGAGAACAATAAGTGTCCCCATGCTATGCATAGGCACACTTAACTAGAAAAGCAGTTCCTGCAGAAACTGCGTGGGCTCGCTCGAAACTGTTATGAAGTAATAGTAGAAAATGCATTTAAGCGCAAGGGTGTAAAGTACACAAGTCTGTGTCTATAGTATAAAGTAGTTATGTATAAATAGTATGACAAGTTCAAATGGAAATGTACTTAGAGTATCAAAAGCAAAAGTACTCTTTAAGAATTGAAAATGACTCATTATGAACTAGAAATCTAAGTACTCAAAATAACAAGAGTACAAGTATTGTTAAAGTGTCGAAAGTAAAAGTACGAAAGTACTCAAATTACAAAAGAGTAAAAGTACTCATAATACAAAAGAGTCAAAATAAGTATACAAAATAAAAGTACTCATTCTGAATGAAGTGAACTAATTATTAAGTAAAAGTATATTTGAGTAAAGTACTCAAAATACCAAAGGGCACAAAGTATCAATAAAGTATCAAAAGTGAAAGTATTTTAAAAGTTTAGCATTAGCATTTTTAGAATTAAAATTAGCATTAGCATTTTAAGCATTAGCATTTTTTGAATTAGCATTAGCATTTTAACATTAGCATTATTAGAATTAGCTATTTTAGCATTTTTAGCATTAGCATTAGAATTTTGAGCATTAGCATTAGCATTTTAGCAGTAGCATTACACTTTTTAGCATTAGCATTTTTAGCATTAGCGTTAAAATTTTTAGCATTAGCATTTTTAGCATTAACATTTTTAGCATTAACATTTTTAGCATTAGCATTAACATTTTTAGCAATAGCATTTTTGAGCATTAGCATTTTTAGCATTAGCATTAACATTTTTAACATTAGCATTAACATTTTTAGCATTAACATTTTTAGCATTAACATTAGCATTTTTAGCATTAGCATTTTTAGCATTAGCATTTTTAGTATTAGCATTAGCATTTTTAGCATTAGCATTTTTAGCATTTTTAGCATTAGCATTAGCATTTTTAGCATTAGCATTAGAATTTTTAGCATTAGAATTTTTAATATTAGAATTAGCATTAGCATTTTTAGCATTAGCATTAGCATTTTTAGCATTAGCATTAGCATTCAAATGACTCCACCCACACGTCTGTACGACAAACGGTTGACGATATAACCCCAGATAAAGTTTCGGCCAATCAGAAGAGGGGGCAGGGCTAAGTTAAACCAATTAAGCTGGGGGACTCTGAAACAAGTCAAATGACTCCACCAATAAGTCTGTACGACAAACGGTTGACGAGATAAACCCAAATAAAGTTTCGGACAATCAGAAGAGGGGGCGGGGCTAAGTTAAGCCAATTAAGCTGAAGGACTCTGAAACAAGTCAAATGACTCCACCCACAAGTATGTACGACAAACGGTTCAGTTAGATCTACAAATCATGGGGATGGGACTGGTTTTAGAATTAGATCTACAAATAATGGGGATGTGAAAGGTGATTAATTTAAAGCTACAAATTATGGTATGGAACTGCCGATGGAATTAGATCTACAATTCATGGGTATGGGACTGGTTTTAGAATTAGATCTACAAATCATGTGGATGTGACTGGTTTTAGAATTAGATCTACAAATCATGTGGTTGTGACAGGTGATAGATTTAGAGCTAAAAATTATGGTATGGAACTGCCAATGGAATTATTTCTACAAATCATGGCGATGGGACTGGTTTTAGAATTAGATCTACAAATCATGTGGATGTGACTGGTTTTAGAATTAGATCTACAAATTATGTGGATGTGACAGGTGATGGATTTAGAGCTACAAATTATGGTATGGAACTGCCGATGGAGTTAGATCCACAAATCATGGGGATGGGACTGGTTTTAGAATTAGATCTACAAATCATGTGGATGTGACTGGTTTAGAATTAGATCTGCAAATCATGTGGATGAGAAGGGTGATGGATTTAGAGTTACAAATTATGGCATGGAACTGCCGATGGAATTAGATCTACAAATCATGTGGATGTGACTGGTTTTAGAATTAGATCTACAAATCATGAGGGTGTGACAGGTGATGGATTCAGAGCTACAAATGATGGTATGGAACTGCCAATGGAATTAGATCTACAAATCATGGGTATGGGACTGGTTTTAGAATTAGATCTACAAATCATGTGGATGTGACTGGTTTTAGAATTAGATCTACAAATCATGTGGATGAGACAGGTGATGGATTTAGAGCTACAAATTATGGTATGGAACTGCCGATGGAATTAGATCTACAAATCATGGGGATGGGACTGGTTTTAGAATTAGATCTACAGATCATGTGGATGTGACTGGTTTTAGAATTAGATCTACAAATCATGAGGGTGTGACAGGTGATGGATTTAGAGCTACAAATTATGGTCTGGAACTGCCGATGGAATTAGATCTACAAATCATTGGGATGAGACTGGTTTTAGAATTAGATCTACCAATCATGTGGAAGTGTGTGTGTGTGTGTGTGTGTGTGTGTGTGTGTGTGTGTGTGTGTGTGTGTGTGTGTGTGTGTGTGTGTGTGTGTGTGTGTGCGTGCGTGCGTGTGAGTATGCATGTGTTCCCTGGACCACACTTTGAGAACCAGATAAATAGCCGATCTACAAGCTCACAAAGTTACACATTGCAACTTATTGTGAGCTTGTAAATCATGTGAGACCACTGACTCAGCACTGTAATTAAAGTTAATAAGGAGCACCTTTGCTTCTGAGCTGTAGAACTGTTTGTTCAAGATATGGGCCATATCCATTGGTTTGAATAGGGAGCGCAAGTGTACGAACTGATCGCTCTCCCGGAAACACGAAAAGTTGAAAACACATAGTCTTTGCTCGGTGAGTGGCTTTAGATATTGCTCTACGAACGTTGCGATTTTGATGTTAAAACGATCAATAATGTGCGCATGAGAGCAAGCTAGAAATGTTTGGGGGGAAATAAAATAAAAATCTGAGAACCAGAACAAAATTAATGGAGGTTAATGGGGTGTCTGAGGCACGACCCGGCACTCAGAGGGCCATAGATGAAATTCTGTAAGTCTCTGTTTTATTTTAGTCGCACTGTACGAAACACGACGAGCGTGGCTACAAACGTGCCAAAAAACATGCATAAATTTTGAATATTTTGGCCGTGAGGACAATACATTCACAGTAAATCTGGGAACAAGAAAAAATCTCCTCCACTCTAGCCACACTCTAGGAATGGTTTTCCCGCCAAAAATACCCCCAAAATACCCCAAACCACTCTACCTTTGGACTGCGATTGTGGAAGAACGGTATGACGGTATGACACAAGTCTGTGTCTATAGTATAAAGTAGTTATGTATAAATAGTATGACAAGTTCAAATGGAAATGTACTTAGAGTACCAAAAGCAAAAGTACTCTTTAAGAATTGAAAATGACTCATTATGAACTAGAAATCTATTTGAGTAAAAGTACTCAAAATAACAAGAGTACAAGTATTGTTAAAGTATCGAAAGTAAAAGTACGAAAGTACTCAAATTACAAAAGAGTAAAAGTACTCATAATACAAAAGAGTAAAAATAAGTATACAAAGTAAAAGTACTCATTTTGAATGAAGTGTACTAATTATTAAGTAAAAGTATATTGAGTAAAGTACTCAAAATACCAAAGGACACAAAGTATCAATAAAGTATCAAAAGTAAAAGTACTAGTTAAGAATTGAAAAGTGCTCATTATGAAGTAAAACCTATCTGAGTAAAAGTCCTCAAAATACCAAAGTATAAAAGTATTGTTAAAGTATTGAAAGCAAAAGTATTTTAACAGTTTAGCATTAGCATTTTTAGAATTAGCATTAGCATTTTTGACATTAGCATTATTAGAATTAGCTATTTTAGCATTAGCATTTTTAGCATTAGCATTAGAATTTTTAGCATTAGCATTAGCATTTTTAGCAGTAGCATTACACTTTTTAGCATTAGCATTTTTAGCATTAGCGTTAGCATTTTTAGCATTAGCATTTTTTAGCATTAGCAAGTCCTCAAAATACCAAAGTATAAAAGTATTGTTAAAGTATTGAAAGTAAAAGTATTTTAAAAGTTTCGCATTAGCATTTTTAGAAATAGCATTAGCATTTTTAGCATTAGCATTTTTTGAATTAGCATTAGCATTTTTAGCATTAGCATTATTAGAATTAGCTATTTTAGCATTAGCATTTTTAGCATTAGCATTAACATTTTTAGCATTAGCATTAGCATTTTTAGCAGTAGCATTATTAGAATTAGCTATTTTAGCATTAGCATTTTTACCATTAGCGTTAGCATTTTTAGCATTAGCATTTTTAGCATTAACATTTTTAGAATTAGCATTTTTAGCATTAACATTTTTAGCATTAGCATTAACATTTTTAGCATTAGCATTTTTAGCATTAGCATTAGCATTTTTAGCATTAGCATTAAAAAAATTTGCATTAGCATTAGCATTTTTAGCATTAGCATTTTTAGTATTAGCATTAACATTTTTAGCATTAGCATTAGCATTTTTAGCATTAGCATTAGCATTTTTAGCATTACCATTTTTAGCATTAGAATTAGCATTAGCATTTTTAGCATTAGCATTAGCATTTTTAGCATTAGCATTTTTAGCATTAGCATTAGCATTCAAATGACTCCACCCACACGTCTGTACGACAAACGGTTGACGAGATAACCCCAGATAAAGTTTCGGCCAATCAGAAGAGGGGGCAGGGCTAAGTTAAACCAATTAAGCTGAAGGACTCTGAAACAAGTCAAATGACTCCACCCACAAGTATGTACGACAAACGGTTCAGTTAGATCTACAAATCATGGGGATGGGACTCGTTTTAGAATTAGATCTACAATTCATGTGGATTTGACAGGTGATGAATTTAGAGCTGCAAATTATGGTATGGAACTGCCGATGGAATTAGATCTACAAATCATGGGATGGGACTGGTTTTAGAATTAGATCTACAAATCATGTGGATGTGACAGGTGTTGGATTAAGAGCTGCAAATTATGGTATGGAACTGCCGATGGAATTAGATCTACAAATCATGGGTATGGGACTGGTTTTAGAATTAGATCTACAAATCATGTGGATGAGACAGGTGATGGATTTAGAGCTACAAATTATGGTATGGAACTGCCGATTGAATTAGATCTAAAAATCATGGGTATGGGACTGGTTTTAGAATTAGATCTACAAATCATGTGGATGAGACAGGTGATGGATTTAGAGCTACAAATTATGGTATGGAACTGCCGATTGAATTAGATCTAAAAATCATGTGGATGTGACTGGTTTTAGAATTAGATCTACAAATCATGAGGGTGTGACAGGTGATGGATTTAGAGCTACAAATTATGGTATGGAACTGCCGATGGAATTAGATCTACAAATCATTGGGATGAGACTGGTTTTAGAATTAGATCTACCAATCATGTGGAAGTGTGTGTGTGTGTGTGTGTGTGTGTGTGTGTGTGTGTGTGTGTGTGTGTGTGTGTGTGTGTGTGTGTGTGTGCGCGTGCGTGCGTGTGAGTATGCATGTGTTCCCTGGACCACACTTTGAGAACCAGATAAATAGCCGATCTACAAGCTCACAAAGTTACACATTGCAACTTATTGTGAGCTTGTAAATCATGTGAGACCACTGACTCAGCACTGTAATTAAAGTTAATAAGGAGCACCTTTGCTTCTGAGCTGTAGAACTGTTTGTTCAAGATATGGGCCATATCCATTGGTTTGAATAGGGAGCGCAAGTGTACGAACTGATCGCTCTCCCGGAAACACGAAAAGTTGAAAACACATAGTCTTTGCTCGGTGAGTGGCTTTAGATATTGCTCAACGAACGTTGCGATTTTGGTGTTAGAACGATCAATAATGTGCGCATGAGAGCAAGCTAGAAATGTTTGGGGGAAAATAAAAAAAAAATCTGAGAACCAGAACAAAATGAATGGAGGTTAATGGGGTGTCTGAGGCACGACCCGGCACTCAGAGGGCCATAGATGAAATTCTGTAAGTCTCTGTTTTATTTTAGTCGCACTGTACGAAACACGACGAGCGTGGCTACAAACGTGCCAAAAAACATGCATAAATTTTGAATATTTTGGCCGTGAGGACAATACATTCACAGTAAATCTGGGAACAAGAAAAAATCTCCTCCACTCTAGCCACACTCTAGGAATGGTTTTCCCGCCAAAAATACCCCCAAAATACCCCAAACCACTCTACCTTTGGACTGCGATTGTGGAAGAACGGTATGACGGTATGACACAAGTCTGTGTCTATAGTATAAAGTAGTTATGTATAAATAGTATGACAAGTTCAAATGGAAATGTACTTAGAGTACCAAAAGCAAAAGTACTCTTTAAGAATTGAAAATGACTCATTATGAACTAGAAATCTATTTGAGTAAAAGTACTCAAAATAACAAGAGTACAAGTATTGTTAAAGTATCGAAAGTAAAAGTACGAAAGTACTCAAATTACAAAAGAGTAAAAGTACTCATAATACAAAAGAGTAAAAATAAGTATACAAAGTAAAAGTACTCATTTTGAATGAAGTGTACTAATTATTAAGTAAAAGTATATTGAGTAAAGTACTCAAAATACCAAAGGACACAAAGTATCAATAAAGTATCAAAAGTAAAAGTACTAGTTAAGAATTGAAAAGTGCTCATTATGAAGTAAAACCTATCTGAGTAAAAGTCCTCAAAATACCAAAGTATAAAAGTATTGTTAAAGTATTGAAAGCAAAAGTATTTTAACAGTTTAGCATTATCATTTTTAGAATTAGCATTAGCATTTTTGACATTAGCATTATTAGAATTAGCTATTTTAGCATTAGCATTTTTAGCATTAGCATTAGAATTTTTAGCATTAGCATTAGCATTTTTAGCAGTAGCATTACACTTTTTAGCATTAGCATTTTTAGCATTAGCGTTAGCATTTTTAGCATTAGCATTTTTTAGCATTAGCAAGTCCTCAAAATACCAAAGTATAAAAGTATTGTTAAAGTATTGAAAGTAAAAGTATTTTAAAAGTTTCGCATTAGCATTTTTAGAAATAGCATTAGCATTTTTAGCATTAGCATTTTTTGAATTAGCATTAGCATTTTTAGCATTAGCATTATTAGAATTAGCTATTTTAGCATTAGCATTTTTAGCATTAGCATTAACATTTTTAGCATTAGCATTATCATTTTTAGCAGTAGCATTACACTTTTTAGCATTATCATTTTTAGCATTAGCGTTAGCATTTTTAGCATTAGCATTTTTAGCATTAACATTTTTAGCATTAGCATTAACATTTTTAGCATTAGCATTAGCATTTTTAGCATTAGCATTAAAACATTTTACATTAGCATTAGCATTTTTAGCATTAGCATTTTTAGTATTAGCATTAACATTTTTAGCATTAGCATTAGCATTTTTAGCATTAGCATTAGCATTTTTAGCATTAGCATGTTTAGCATTACCATTTTTAGCATTAGAATTAGCATTAGCATTTTTAGCATTAGCATTTTTAGCATTACCATTTTTAGCATTAGAATTAGCATTAGCATTTTTAGCATTAGCATTAACATTTTTAGCATTAGCATTAGCATTTTTAGCATTAGCATTTTTAGCATTAGCATTAGCATTCAAATGACTCCACCCACACGTCTGTACGACAAACGGTTGACGAGATAACCCCAGATAAAGTTTCGGCCAATCAGAAGAGGGGGCAGGGCTAAGTTAAACCAATTAAGCTGAAGGACTCTGAAACAAGTCAAATGACTCCACCCACAAGTATGTACGACAAACGGTTCAGTTAGATCTACAAATCATGGGGATGGGACTCGTTTTAGAATTAGATCTACAATTCATGTGGATTTGACAGGTGATGAATTTAGAGCTACAAATTATGGTATGGAACTGCCAATGGAATTAGATCTACAATTCATGGGTATGGGACTGGTTTTAGAATTATATCTACAAATCATGTGGATGTGACTGGTTTTAGAATTAGATCTACACATCATGTGGATGTGACAGGTGATAGATCTAGAGCTGCAAATTATAGTATGGAACTGCCGATGGAATTATTTCTACAAATCCTGGGGATGGGACTGGTTTTAGAATTAGATCTACAAATCATGTGGATGTGACTGGTTTTATAATTAGATCTACAAATTATGTGGATGTGACAGGTGATGGATTTAGAGCTACAAATTATGGTATGGAACTGCCGATGGAATTAGTTTTACAAGTCATGGGGATGGGACTGGTTTTAGAATTAGATCTACAAATCATGTGGATGTGACTGGTTTTAGAATTAGATCTGCAAATCATGTGGATGAGACAGGTGATGGATTTAGAGCTACAAATTATGGTATGGAACTGCCGATGGAATTAGATCTACAAATCATGGGGATGGGACTGGTTTTAGAATTAGATCTACAAATCATGTGGATGTGACAGGTGATGGATTTAGAGCTGCAAATTATGGTATGGAACTGCCGATGGAATTAGATCTACAAATCATGGGATGGGACTGGTTTTAGAATTAGATCTACAAATCATGTGGATGTGACAGGTGTTGGATTAAGAACTGCAAATTATGGTATGGAACTGCCGATGGAATTAGATCTACAAATCATGGGTATGGGACTGGTTTTAGAATTAGATCTACAAATCATGTGGATGAGACAGGTGATGGATTTAGAGCTACAAATTATGGTATGGAACTGCCGATTGAATTAGATCTAAAAATCATGGGTATGGGACTGGTTTTAGAATTAGATCTACAAATCATGTGGATGAGACAGGTGATGGATTTAGAGCTACAAATTATGGTATGGAACTGCCGATTGAATTAGATCTAAAAATCATGTGGATGTGACTGGTTTTAGAATTAGATCTACAAATCATGAGGGTGTGACAGGTGATGGATTTAGAGCTACAAATTATGGTATGGAACTGCCGATGGAATTAGATCTACAAATCATTGGGATGAGACTGGTTTTAGAATTAGATCTACCAATCATGTGGAAGTGTGTGTGTGTGTGTGTGTGTGTGTGTGTGTGTGTGTGTGTGTGTGTGTGTGTGTGTGTGTGTGTGTGTGTGTGTGTGTGTGCGTGCGTGCGTGTGAGTATGCATGTGTTCCCTGGACCACACTTTGAGAACCAGATAAATAGCCGATCTACAAGCTCACAAAGTTACACATTGCAACTTATTGTGAGCTTTTAAATCATGTGAGACCACTGACTCAGCACTGTAATTAAAGTTAATAAGGAGCACCTTTGCTTCTGAGCTGTAGAACTGTTTGTTCAAGATATGGGCCATATCCATTGGTTTGAATAGGGAGCGCAAGTGTACGAACTGATCGCTCTCCCGGAAACACGAAAAGTTGAAAACACATAGTCTTTGCTCGGTGAGTGGCTTTAGATATTGCTCTACGAACGTTGCGATTTTGATGTTAAAACGATCAATAATGTGCGCATGAGAGCAAGCTAGAAATGTTTGGGGGAAAATAAAAAAAAAATCTGAGAACCAGAACAAAATGAATGGAGGTTAATGGGGTGTCTGAGGCACGACCCGGCACTCAGAGGGCCATAGATGAAATTCTGTAAGTCTCTGTTTTATTTTAGTCGCACTGTACGAAACACGACGAGCGTGGCTACAAACGTGCCAAAAAACATGCATAAATTTTGAATATTTTGGCCGTGAGGACAATACATTCACAGTAAATCTGGGAACAAGAAAAAATCTCCTCCACTCTAGCCACACTCTAGGAATGGTTTTCCCGCCAAAAATACCCCCAAAATACCCCAAACCACTCTACCTTTGGACTGCGATTGTGGAAGAACGGTATGACGGTATGACACAAGTCTGTGTCTATAGTATAAAGTAGTTTTTAGCATTAGCATTTTTAGCATTAACATTTTTAGCATTAGCATTTTTAGCATTAACATTTTTAGCATTAGCATTAACATTTTTAGCATTAGCATTTTTAGCATTAGCATTTTTAGCATTAGCATTAAAAAAATTTGCATTAGCATTAGCATTTTTAGCATTTTTAGTATTAGCATTAACATTTTTAGCATTAGCATTAGCATTTTTAGCATTAGCATTAGCATTTTTAGCATTACCATTTTTAGCATTAGAATTAGCATTAGCATTTTTAGCATTAGCATTAGCATTTTTAGCATTAGCATTTTTAGCATTAGCATTAGCATTCAAATGACTCCACCCACACGTCTGTATGACAAACGGTTGACGAGATAACCCCAGATAAAGTTTCGGCCAATCAGAAGAGGGGGCAGGGCTAAGTTAAACCAATTAAGCTGAAGGACTCTGAAACAAGTCAAATGACTCCACCCACAAGTATGTACGACAAACGGTTCAGTTAGATCTACAAATCATGGGGATGGGACTCGTTTTAGAATTAGATCTACAATTCATGTGGATTTGACAGGTGATGAATTTAGAGCTGCAAATTATGGTATGGAACTGCCGATGGAATTAGATCTACAAATCATGGGATGGGACTGGTTTTAGAATTAGATCTACAAATCATGTGGATGTGACAGGTGTTGGATTAAGAGCTGCAAATTATGGTATGGAACTGCCGATGGAATTAGATCTACAAATCATGGGTATGGGACTGGTTTTAGAATTAGATCTACAAATCATGTGGATGAGACAGGTGATGGATTTAGAGCTACAAATTATGGTATGGAACTGCCGATTGAATTAGATCTAAAAATCATGGGTATGGGACTGGTTTTAGAATTAGATCTACAAATCATGTGGATGAGACAGGTGATGGATTTAGAGCTACAAATTATGGTATGGAACTGCCGATTGAATTAGATCTAAAAATCATGTGGATGTGACTGGTTTTAGAATTAGATCTACAAATCATGAGGGTGTGACAGGTGATGGATTTAGAGCTACAAATTATGGTATGGAACTGCCGATGGAATTAGATCTACAAATCATTGGGATGAGACTGGTTTTAGAATTAGATCTACCAATCATGTGGAAGTGTGTGTGTGTGTGTGTGTGTGTGTGTGTGTGTGTGTGTGTGTGTGTGTGTGTGTGTGTGTGTGTGTGTGTGTGTGTGTGTGTGTGCGCGTGCGTGCGTGTGAGTATGCATGTGTTCCCTGGACCACACTTTGAGAACCAGATAAATAGCCGATCTACAAGCTCACAAAGTTACACATTGCAACTTATTGTGAGCTTGTAAATCATGTGAGACCACTGACTCAGCACTGTAATTAAAGTTAATAAGGAGCACCTTTGCTTCTGAGCTGTAGAACTGTTTGTTCAAGATATGGGCCATATCCATTGGTTTGAATAGGGAGCGCAAGTGTACGAACTGATCGCTCTCCCGGAAACACGAAAAGTTGAAAACACATAGTCTTTGCTCGGTGAGTGGCTTTAGATATTGCTCAACGAACGTTGCGATTTTGGTGTTAGAACGATCAATAATGTGCGCATGAGAGCAAGCTAGAAATGTTTGGGGGAAAATAAAAAAAAAATCTGAGAACCAGAACAAAATGAATGGAGGTTAATGGGGTGTCTGAGGCACGACCCGGCACTCAGAGGGCCATAGATGAAATTCTGTAAGTCTCTGTTTTATTTTAGTCGCACTGTACGAAACACGACGAGCGTGGCTACAAACGTGCCAAAAAACATGCATAAATTTTGAATATTTTGGCCGTGAGGACAATACATTCACAGTAAATCTGGGAACAAGAAAAAATCTCCTCCACTCTAGCCACACTCTAGGAATGGTTTTCCCGCCAAAAATACCCCCAAAATACCCCAAACCACTCTACCTTTGGACTGCGATTGTGGAAGAACGGTATGACGGTATGACACAAGTCTGTGTCTATAGTATAAAGTAGTTATGTATAAATAGTATGACAAGTTCAAATGGAAATGTACTTAGAGTACCAAAAGCAAAAGTACTCTTTAAGAATTGAAAATGACTCATTATGAACTAGAAATCTATTTGAGTAAAAGTACTCAAAATAACAAGAGTACAAGTATTGTTAAAGTATCGAAAGTAAAAGTACGAAAGTACTCAAATTACAAAAGAGTAAAAGTACTCATAATACAAAAGAGTAAAAATAAGTATACAAAGTAAAAGTACTCATTTTGAATGAAGTGTACTAATTATTAAGTAAAAGTATATTGAGTAAAGTACTCAAAATACCAAAGGACACAAAGTATCAATAAAGTATCAAAAGTAAAAGTACTAGTTAAGAATTGAAAAGTGCTCATTATGAAGTAAAACCTATCTGAGTAAAAGTCCTCAAAATACCAAAGTATAAAAGTATTGTTAAAGTATTGAAAGCAAAAGTATTTTAACAGTTTAGCATTAGCATTTTTAGAATTAGCATTAGCATTTTTGACATTAGCATTATTAGAATTAGCTATTTTAGCATTAGCATTTTTAGCATTAGCATTAGAATTTTTAGCATTAGCATTAGCATTTTTAGCAGTAGCATTACACTTTTTAGCATTAGCATTTTTAGCATTAGCGTTAGCATTTTTAGCATTAGCATTTTTTAGCATTAGCAAGTCCTCAAAATACCAAAGTATAAAAGTATTGTTAAAGTATTGAAAGTAAAAGTATTTTAAAAGTTTAGCATTAGCATTTTTAGAAATAGCATTAGCATTTTTAGCATTAGCATTTTTTGAATTAGCATTAGCATTTTTAGCATTAGCATTATTAGAATTAGCTATTTTAGCATTAGCATTTTTAGCATTAGCATTAACATTTTTAGCATTAGCATTATCATTTTTAGCAGTAGCATTACACTTTTTAGCATTATCATTTTTAGCATTAGCGTTAGCATTTTTAGCATTAGCATTTTTAGCATTAACATTTTTAGCATTAGCATTAACATTTTTAGCATTAGCATTAGCATTTTTAGCATTAGCATTAAAACATTTTACATTAGCATTAGCATTTTTAGCATTAGCATTTTTAGTATTAGCATTAACATTTTTAGCATTAGCATTAGCATTTTTAGCATTAGCATTAGCATTTTTAGCATTAGCATGTTTAGCATTACCATTTTTAGCATTAGAATTAGCATTAGCATTTTTAGCATTAGCATTTTTAGCATTACCATTTTTAGCATTAGAATTAGCATTAGCATTTTTAGCATTAGCATTAACATTTTTAGCATTAGCATTAGCATTTTTAGCATTAGCATTTTTAGCATTAGCATTAGCATTCAAATGACTCCACCCACACGTCTGTACGACAAACGGTTGACGAGATAACCCCAGATAAAGTTTCGGCCAATCAGAAGAGGGGGCAGGGCTAAGTTAAACCAATTAAGCTGAAGGACTCTGAAACAAGTCAAATGACTCCACCCACAAGTATGTACGACAAACGGTTCAGTTAGATCTACAAATCATGGGGATGGGACTCGTTTTAGAATTAGATCTACAATTCATGTGGATTTGACAGGTGATGAATTTAGAGCTACAAATTATGGTATGGAACTGCCGATGGAATTAGATCTACAATTCATGGGTATGGGACTGGTTTTAGAATTATATCTACAAATCATGTGGATGTGACTGGTTTTAGAATTAGATCTACACATCATGTGGATGTGACAGGTGATAGATCTAGAGCTGCAAATTATAGTATGGAACTGCCGATGGAATTATTTCTACAAATCCTGGGGATGGGACTGGTTTTAGAATTAGATCTACAAATCATGTGGATGTGACTGGTTTTATAATTAGATCTACAAATTATGTGGATGTGACAGGTGATGGATTTAGAGCTACAAATTATGGTATGGAACTGCCGATGGAATTAGTTTTACAAGTCATGGGGATGGGACTGGTTTTAGAATTAGATCTACAAATCATGTGGATGTGACTGGTTTTAGAATTAGATCTGCAAATCATGTGGATGAGACAGGTGATGGATTTAGAGCTACAAATTATGGTATGGAACTGCCGATGAAATTAGATCTACAAATCATGGGGATGGGACTGGTTTAAGAATTAGATCTACAAATCATGTGAATGTGACTGGTTTTAGAATTAGATCTACAAATCATGTGGATGGGACAGGTGATGGATTTAGAGCTACAAATTATGGTATGGAACTGCCGATGGAATTAGATCTACAAATCATGGGGATGGGACTGGTTTTAGAATTAGATCTACAAATCATGTGGATGTGACAGGTGATGGATTTAGAGCTGCAAATTATGGTATGGAACTGCCGATGGAATTAGATCTACAAATCATGGGATGGGACTGGTTTTAGAATTAGATCTACAAATCATGTGGATGTGACAGGTGTTGGATTAAGAACTGCAAATTATGGTATGGAACTGCCGATGGAATTAGATCTACAAATCATGGGTATGGGACTGGTTTTAGAATTAGATCTACAAATCATGTGGATGAGACAGGTGATGGATTTAGAGCTACAAATTATGGTATGGAACTGCCGATTGAATTAGATCTAAAAATCATGGGTATGGGACTGGTTTTAGAATTAGATCTACAAATCATGTGGATGAGACAGGTGATGGATTTAGAGCTACAAATTATGGTATGGAACTGCCGATTGAATTAGATCTAAAAATCATGTGGATGTGACTGGTTTTAGAATTAGATCTACAAATCATGAGGGTGTGACAGGTGATGGATTTAGAGCTACAAATTATGGTATGGAACTGCCGATGGAATTAGATCTACAAATCATTGGGATGAGACTGGTTTTAGAATTAGATCTACCAATCATGTGGAAGTGTGTGTGTGTGTGTGTGTGTGTGTGTGTGTGTGTGTGTGTGTGTGTGTGTGTGTGTGTGTGTGTGCGTGCGTGCGTGTGAGTATGCATGTGTTCCCTGGACCACACTTTGAGAACCAGATAAATAGCCGATCTACAAGCTCACAAAGTTACACATTGCAACTTATTGTGAGCTTTTAAATCATGTGAGACCACTGACTCAGCACTGTAATTAAAGTTAATAAGGAGCACCTTTGCTTCTGAGCTGTAGAACTGTTTGTTCAAGATATGGGCCATATCCATTGGTTTGAATAGGGAGCGCAAGTGTACGAACTGATCGCTCTCCCGGAAACACGAAAAGTTGAAAACACATAGTCTTTGCTCGGTGAGTGGCTTTAGATATTGCTCTACGAACGTTGCGATTTTGATGTTAAAACGATCAATAATGTGCGCATGAGAGCAAGCTAGAAATGTTTGGGGGAAAATTAAAAAAAAATCTGAGAACCAGAACAAAATGAATGGAGGTTAATGGGGTGTCTGAGGCACGACCCGGCACTCAGAGGGCCATAGATGAAATTCTGTAAGTCTCTGTTTTATTTTAGTCGCACTGTACGAAACACGACGAGCGTGGCTACAAACGTGCCAAAAAACATGCATAAATTTTGAATATTTTGGCCGTGAGGACAATACATTCACAGTAAATCTGGGAACAAGAAAAAATCTCCTCCACTCTAGCCACACTCTAGGAATGGTTTTCCCGCCAAAAATACCCCCAAAATACCCCAAACCACTCTACCTTTGGACTGCGATTGTGGAAGAACGGTATGACGGTATGACACAAGTCTGTGTCTATAGTATAAAGTAGTTATGTATAAATAGTATGACAAGTTCAAATGGAAATGTACTTAGAGTACCAAAAGCAAAAGTGCTCTTTAAGAATTGAAAATGACTCATTATGAACTAGAAATCTATTTGAGTAAAAGTACTCAAAATAACAAGAGTACAAGTATTGTTAAAGTATCGAAAGTAAAAGTACGAAAGTACTCAAATTACAAAAGAGTAAAAGTACTCATAATACAAAAGAGTCAAAATAAGTATACAAAATAAAAGTACTCATTCTGAATGAAGTGAACTAATTATTAAGTAAAAGTATATTTGAGTAAAGTACTCAAAATACCAAAGGGCACAAAGTATCAATAAAGTATCAAAAGTGAAAGTATTTTAAAAGTTTAGCATTAGCATTTTTAGAATTAAAATTAGCATTAGCATTTTAAGCATTAGCATTTTTTGAATTAGCATTAGCATTTTAACATTAGCATTATTAGAATTAGCTATTTTAGCATTTTTAGCATTAGCATTAGAATTTTGAGCATTAGCATTAGCATTTTAGCAGTAGCATTACACTTTTTAGCATTAGCATTTTTAGCATTAGCGTTAAAATTTTTAGCATTAGCATTTTTAGCATTAACATTTTTAGCATTAACATTTTTAGCATTAGCATTAACATTTTTAGCATTAGCATTTTTGAGCATTAGCATTTTTAGCATTAGCATTAACATTTTTAACATTAGCATTAACATTTTTAGCATTAACATTTTTAGCATTAACATTAGCATTTTTAGCATTAGCATATAGCATTAGCATTTTTAGTATTAGCATTAGCATTTTTAGCATTAGCATTTTTAGCATTTTTAGCATTAGCATTAGCATTTTTAGCATTAGCATTAGAATTTTTAGCATTAGAATTTTTAGCATTAGAATTAGCATTAGCATTTTTAGCATTAGCATTTTTAGCATTAGCATTAGCATTAGCATTCAAATGACTCCACCCACACGTCTGTACGACAAACGGTTGACGATATAACCCCAGATAAAGTTTCGGCCAATCAGAAGAGGGGGCAGGGCTAAGTTAAACCAATTAAGCTGGGGGACTCTGAAACAAGTCAAATGACTCCACCAATAAGTCTGTACGACAAACGGTTGACGAGATAAACCCAAATAAAGTTTCGGACAATCAGAAGAGGGGGCGGGGCTAAGTTAAGCCAATTAAGCTGAAGGACTCTGAAACAAGTCAAATGACTCCACCCACAAGTATGTACGACAAACGGTTCAGTTAGATCTACAAATCATGGGGATGGGACTGGTTTTAGAATTAGATCTACAAATAATGTGGATGTGAAAGGTGATTAATTTAAAGCTACAAATTATGGTATGGAACTGCCGATGGAATTAGATCTACAATTCATGGGTATGGGACTGGTTTTAGAATTAGATCTACAAATCATGTGGATGTGACTGGTTTTAGAATTAGATCTACAAATCATGTGGTTGTGACAGGTGATAGATTTAGAGCTAAAAATTATGGTATGGAACTGCCAATGGAATTATTTCTACAAATCATGGCGATGGGACTGGTTTTAGAATTAGATCTACAAATCATGTGGATGTGACTGGTTTTAGAATTAGATCTACAAATTATGTGGATGTGACAGGTGATGGATTTAGAGCTACAAATTATGGTATGGAACTGCCGATGGAGTTAGATCCACAAATCATGGGGATGGGACTGGTTTTAGAATTAGATCTACAAATCATGTGGATGTGACTGGTTTAGAATTAGATCTGCAAATCATGTGGATGAGACAGGTGATGGATTTAGAGTTACAAATTATGGCATGGAACTGCCGATGGAATTAGATCTACAAATCATGTGGATGTGACTGGTTTTAGAATTAGATCTACAAATCATGAGGGTGTGACAGGTGATGGATTCAGAGCTACAAATGATGGTATGGAACTGCCAATGGAATTAGATCTACAAATCATGGGTATGGGACTGGTTTTAGAATTAGATCTACAAATCATGTGGATGTGACTGGTTTTAGAATTAGATCTACAAATCATGTGGATGAGACAGGTGATGGATTTAGAGCTACAAATTATGGTATGGAACTGCCGATGGAATTAGATCTACAAATCATGGGGATGGGACTGGTTTTAGAATTAGATCTACAGATCATGTGGATGTGACTGGTTTTAGAATTAGATCTACAAATCATGAGGGTGTGACAGGTGATGGATTTAGAGCTACAAATTATGGTCTGGAACTGCCGATGGAATTAGATCTACAAATCATGGGTATGGGACTGGTTTTAGAATTAGATCTACAAATCATGTGGATGAGACAGGTGATGGATTTAGAGCTACAAATTATGGTATGGAACTGCCGATTGAATTAGATCTAAAAATCATGGGTATGGGACTGGTTTTAGAATTAGATCTACAAATCATGTGGATGAGACAGGTGATGGATTTAGAGCTACAAATTATGGTATGGAACTGCCGATTGAATTAGATCTAAAAATCATGTGGATGTGACTGGTTTTAGAATTAGATCTACAAATCATGAGGGTGTGACAGGTGATGGATTTAGAGCTACAAATTATGGTATGGAACTGCCGATGGAATTAGATCTACAAATCATTGGGATGAGACTGGTTTTAGAATTAGATCTACCAATCATGTGGAAGTGTGTGTGTGTGTGTGTGTGTGTGTGTGTGTGTGTGTGTGTGTGTGTGTGTGTGTGTGTGTGTGTGTGTGTGTGTGTGTGTGTGTGTGTGTGCGTGCGTGCGTGTGAGTATGCATGTGTTCCCTGGACCACACTTTGAGAACCAGATAAATAGCCGATCTACAAGCTCACAAAGTTACACATTGCAACTTATTGTGAGCTTTTAAATCATGTGAGACCACTGACTCAGCACTGTAATTAAAGTTAATAAGGAGCACCTTTGCTTCTGAGCTGTAGAACTGTTTGTTCAAGATATGGGCCATATCCATTGGTTTGAATAGGGAGCGCAAGTGTACGAACTGATCGCTCTCCCGGAAACACGAAAAGTTGAAAACACATAGTCTTTGCTCGGTGAGTGGCTTTAGATATTGCTCTACGAACGTTGCGATTTTGATGTTAAAACGATCAATAATGTGCGCATGAGAGCAAGCTAGAAATGTTTGGGGGAAAATTAAAAAAAAATCTGAGAACCAGAACAAAATGAATGGAGGTTAATGGGGTGTCTGAGGCACGACCCGGCACTCAGAGGGCCATAGATGAAATTCTGTAAGTCTCTGTTTTATTTTAGTCGCACTGTACGAAACACGACGAGCGTGGCTACAAACGTGCCAAAAAACATGCATAAATTTTGAATATTTTGGCCGTGAGGACAATACATTCACAGTAAATCTGGGAACAAGAAAAAATCTCCTCCACTCTAGCCACACTCTAGGAATGGTTTTCCCGCCAAAAATACCCCCAAAATACCCCAAACCACTCTACCTTTGGACTGCGATTGTGGAAGAACGGTATGACGGTATGACACAAGTCTGTGTCTATAGTATAAAGTAGTTATGTATAAATAGTATGACAAGTTCAAATGGAAATGTACTTAGAGTACCAAAAGCAAAAGTGCTCTTTAAGAATTGAAAATGACTCATTATGAACTAGAAATCTATTTGAGTAAAAGTACTCAAAATAACAAGAGTACAAGTATTGTTAAAGTATCGAAAGTAAAAGTACGAAAGTACTCAAATTACAAAAGAGTAAAAGTACTCATAATACAAAAGAGTCAAAATAAGTATACAAAATAAAAGTACTCATTCTGAATGAAGTGAACTAATTATTAAGTAAAAGTATATTTGAGTAAAGTACTCAAAATACCAAAGGGCACAAAGTATCAATAAAGTATCAAAAGTGAAAGTATTTTAAAAGTTTAGCATTAGCATTTTTAGAATTAAAATTAGCATTAGCATTTTAAGCATTAGCATTTTTTGAATTAGCATTAGCATTTTAACATTAGCATTATTAGAATTAGCTATTTTAGCATTTTTAGCATTAGCATTAGAATTTTGAGCATTAGCATTAGCATTTTAGCAGTAGCATTACACTTTTTAGCATTAGCATTTTTAGCATTAGCGTTAAAATTTTTAGCATTAGCATTTTTAGCATTAACATTTTTAGCATTAACATTTTTAGCATTAGCATTAACATTTTTAGCATTAGCATTTTTGAGCATTAGCATTTTTAGCATTAGCATTAACATTTTTAACATTAGCATTAACATTTTTAGCATTAACATTTTTAGCATTAACATTAGCATTTTTAGCATTAGCATATAGCATTAGCATTTTTAGTATTAGCATTAGCATTTTTAGCATTAGCATTTTTAGCATTTTTAGCATTAGCATTAGCATTTTTAGCATTAGCATTAGAATTTTTAGCATTAGAATTTTTAGCATTAGAATTAGCATTAGCATTTTTAGCATTAGCATTTTTAGCATTAGCATTAGCATTAGCATTCAAATGACTCCACCCACACGTCTGTACGACAAACGGTTGACGATATAACCCCAGATAAAGTTTCGGCCAATCAGAAGAGGGGGCAGGGCTAAGTTAAACCAATTAAGCTGGGGGACTCTGAAACAAGTCAAATGACTCCACCAATAAGTCTGTACGACAAACGGTTGACGAGATAAACCCAAATAAAGTTTCGGACAATCAGAAGAGGGGGCGGGGCTAAGTTAAGCCAATTAAGCTGAAGGACTCTGAAACAAGTCAAATGACTCCACCCACAAGTATGTACGACAAACGGTTCAGTTAGATCTACAAATCATGGGGATGGGACTGGTTTTAGAATTAGATCTACAAATAATGTGGATGTGAAAGGTGATTAATTTAAAGCTACAAATTATGGTATGGAACTGCCGATGGAATTAGATCTACAATTCATGGGTATGGGACTGGTTTTAGAATTAGATCTACAAATCATGTGGATGTGACTGGTTTTAGAATTAGATCTACAAATCATGTGGTTGTGACAGGTGATAGATTTAGAGCTAAAAATTATGGTATGGAACTGCCAATGGAATTATTTCTACAAATCATGGCGATGGGACTGGTTTTAGAATTAGATCTACAAATCATGTGGATGTGACTGGTTTTAGAATTAGATCTACAAATTATGTGGATGTGACAGGTGATGGATTTAGAGCTACAAATTATGGTATGGAACTGCCGATGGAGTTAGATCCACAAATCATGGGGATGGGACTGGTTTTAGAATTAGATCTACAAATCATGTGGATGTGACTGGTTTAGAATTAGATCTGCAAATCATGTGGATGAGACAGGTGATGGATTTAGAGTTACAAATTATGGCATGGAACTGCCGATGGAATTAGATCTACAAATCATGTGGATGTGACTGGTTTTAGAATTAGATCTACAAATCATGAGGGTGTGACAGGTGATGGATTCAGAGCTACAAATGATGGTATGGAACTGCCAATGGAATTAGATCTACAAATCATGGGTATGGGACTGGTTTTAGAATTAGATCTACAAATCATGTGGATGTGACTGGTTTTAGAATTAGATCTACAAATCATGTGGATGAGACAGGTGATGGATTTAGAGCTACAAATTATGGTATGGAACTGCCGATGGAATTAGATCTACAAATCATGGGGATGGGACTGGTTTTAGAATTAGATCTACAGATCATGTGGATGTGACTGGTTTTAGAATTAGATCTACAAATCATGAGGGTGTGACAGGTGATGGATTTAGAGCTACAAATTATGGTCTGGAACTGCCGATGGAATTAGATCTACAAATCATTGGGATGAGACTGGTTTTAGAATTAGATCTACCAATCATGTGGAAGTGTGTGTGTGTGTGTGTGTGTGTGTGTGTGTGTGTGTGTGTGTGTGTGTGTGTGTGTGTGTGTGTGTGTGCGTGCGTGCGTGTGAGTATGCATGTGTTCCCTGGACCACACTTTGAGAACCAGATAAATAGCCGATCTACAAGCTCACAAAGTTACACATTGCAACTTATTGTGAGCTTGTAAATCATGTGAGACCACTGACTCAGCACTGTAATTAAAGTTAATAAGGAGCACCTTTGCTTCTGAGCTGTAGAACTGTTTGTTCAAGATATGGGCCATATCCATTGGTTTGAATAGGGAGCGCAAGTGTACGAACTGATCGCTCTCCCGGAAACACGAAAAGTTGAAAACACATAGTCTTTGCTCGGTGAGTGGCTTTAGATATTGCTCTACGAACGTTGCGATTTTGATGTTAAAACGATCAATAATGTGCGCATGAGAGCAAGCTAGAAATGTTTGGGGGGAAATAAAATAAAAATCTGAGAACCAGAACAAAATGAATGGAGGTTAATGGGGTGTCTGAGGCACGACCCGGCACTCAGAGGGCCATAGATGAAATTCTGTAAGTCTCTGTTTTATTTTAGTCGCACTGTACGAAACACGACGAGCGTGGCTACAAACGTGCCAAAAAACATGCATAAATTTTGAATATTTTGGCCGTGAGGACAATACATTCACAGTAAATCTGGGAACAAGAAAAAATCTCCTCCACTCTAGCCACACTCTAGGAATGGTTTTCCCGCCAAAAATACCCCCAAAATACCCCAAACCACTCTACCTTTGGACTGCGATTGTGGAAGAACGGTATGACGGTATGACACAAGTCTGTGTCTATAGTATAAAGTAGTTATGTATAAATAGTATGACAAGTTCAAATGGAAATGTACTTAGAGTACCAAAAGCAAAAGTACTCTTTAAGAATTGAAAATGACTCATTATGAACTAGAAATCTATTTGAGTAAAAGTACTCAAAATAACAAGAGTACAAGTATTGTTAAAGTATCGAAAGTAAAAGTACGAAAGTACTCAAATTACAAAAGAGTAAAAGTACTCATAATACAAAAGAGTAAAAATAAGTATACAAAGTAAAAGTACTCATTTTGAATGAAGTGTACTAATTATTAAGTAAAAGTATATTGAGTAAAGTACTCAAAATACCAAAGGACACAAAGTATCAATAAAGTATCAAAAGTAAAAGTACTAGTTAAGAATTGAAAAGTGCTCATTATGAAGTAAAACCTATCTGAGTAAAAGTCCTCAAAATACCAAAGTATAAAAGTATTGTTAAAGTATTGAAAGCAAAAGTATTTTAACAGTTTAGCATTAGCATTTTTAGAATTAGCATTAGCATTTTTGACATTAGCATTATTAGAATTAGCTATTTTAGCATTAGCATTTTTAGCTTTAGCATTAGAATTTTTAGCATTAGCATTAGCATTTTTAGCAGTAGCATTACACTTTTTAGCATTAGCATTTTTAGCATTAGCGTTAGCATTTTTAGCATTAGCATTTTTTAGCATTAGCAAGTCCTCAAAATACCAAAGTATAAAAGTATTGTTAAAGTATTGAAAGTAAAAGTATTTTAAAAGTTTAGCATTAGCATTTTTAGAAATAGCATTAGCATTTTTAGCATTAGCATTTTTTGAATTAGCATTAGCATTTTTAGCATTAGCATTATTAGAATTAGCTATTTTAGCATTAGCATTTTTAGCATTAGCATTAACATTTTTAGCATTAGCATTATCATTTTTAGCAGTAGCATTACACTTTTTAGCATTATCATTTTTAGCATTAGCGTTAGCATTTTTAGCATTAGCATTTTTAGCATTAACATTTTTAGCATTAGCATTAACATTTTTAGCATTAGCATTAGCATTTTTAGCATTAGCATTAAAAAATTTTACATTAGCATTAGCATTTTTAGCATTAGCATTTTTAGTATTAGCATTAGCATTTTTAGCATTAGCATTAGCATTTTTAGCATTAGCATGTTTAGCATTACCATTTTTAGCATTAGAATTAGCATTAGCATTTTTAGCATTAGCATTTTTAGCATTACCATTTTTAGCATTAGAATTAGCATTAGCATTTTTAGCATTAGCATTAACATTTTTAGCATTAGCATTAGCATTTTTAGCATTAGCATTTTTAGCATTAGCATTAGCATTCAAATGACTCCACCCACACGTCTGTACGACAAACGGTTGACGAGATAACCCCAGATAAAGTTTCGGCCAATCAGAAGAGGGGGCAGGGCTAAGTTAAACCAATTAAGCTGAAGGACTCTGAAACAAGTCAAATGACTCCACCCACAAGTATGTACGACAAACGGTTCAGTTAGATCTACAAATCATGGGGATGGGACTCGTTTTAGAATTAGATCTACAATTCATGTGGATTTGACAGGTGATGAATTTAGAGCTACAAATTATGGTATGGAACTGCCGATGGAATTAGATCTACAATTCATGGGTATGGGACTGGTTTTAGAATTATATCTACAAATCATGTGGATGTGACTGGTTTTAGAATTAGATCTACACATCATGTGGATGTGACAGGTGATAGATCTAGAGCTGCAAATTATAGTATGGAACTGCCGATGGAATTATTTCTACAAATCCTGGGGATGGGACTGGTTTTAGAATTAGATCTACAAATCATGTGGATGTGACTGGTTTTATAATTAGATCTACAAATTATGTGGATGTGACAGGTGATGGATTTAGAGCTACAAATTATGGTATGGAACTGCCGATGGAATTAGTTTTACAAGTCATGGGGATGGGACTGGTTTTAGAATTAGATCTACAAATCATGTGGATGTGACTGGTTTTAGAATTAGATCTGCAAATCATGTGGATGAGACAGGTGATGGATTTAGAGCTACAAATTATGGTATGGAACTGCCGATGAAATTAGATCTACAAATCATGGGGATGGGACTGGTTTAAGAATTAGATCTACAAATCATGTGAATGTGACTGGTTTTAGAATTAGATCTACAAATCATGTGGATGGGACAGGTGATGGATTTAGAGCTACAAATTATGGTATGGAACTGCCGATGGAATTAGATCTACAAATCATGGGGATGGGACTGGTTTTAGAATTAGATCTACAAATCATGTGGATGTGACAGGTGATGGATTTAGAGCTGCAAATTATGGTATGGAACTGCCGATGGAATTAGATCTACAAATCATGGGATGGGACTGGTTTTAGAATTAGATCTACAAATCATGTGGATGTGACAGGTGTTGGATTAAGAACTGCAAATTATGGTATGGAACTGCCGATGGAATTAGATCTACAAATCATGGGTATGGGACTGGTTTTAGAATTAGATCTACAAATCATGTGGATGAGACAGGTGATGGATTTAGAGCTACAAATTATGGTATGGAACTGCCGATTGAATTAGATCTAAAAATCATGGGTATGGGACTGGTTTTAGAATTAGATCTACAAATCATGTGGATGAGACAGGTGATGGATTTAGAGCTACAAATTATGGTATGGAACTGCCGATTGAATTAGATCTAAAAATCATGTGGATGTGACTGGTTTTAGAATTAGATCTACAAATCATGAGGGTGTGACAGGTGATGGATTTAGAGCTACAAATTATGGTACGGAACTGCCGATGGAATTAGATCTACAAATCATTGGGATGAGACTGGTTTTAGAATTAGATCTACCAATCATGTGGAAGTGTGTGTGTGTGTGTGTGTGTGTGTGTGTGTGTGTGTGTGTGTGTGTGTGTGTGTGTGTGTGTGTGTGCGTGCGTGTGAGTATGCATGTGTTCCCTGGACCACACTTTGAGAACCAGATAAATAGCCGATCTACAAGCTCACAAAGTTACACATTGCAACTTATTGTGAGCTTTTAAATCATCTGAGACCACTGACTCAGCACTGTAATTAAAGTTAATAAGGAGCACCTTTGCTTCTGAGCTGTAGAACTGTTTGTTCAAGATATGGGCCATATCCATTGGTTTGAATAGGGAGCGCAAGTGTACGAACTGATCGCTCTCCCGGAAACACGAAAAGTTGAAAACACATAGTCTTTGCTCGGTGAGTGGCTTTAGATATTGCTCTACGAACGTTGCGATTTTGATGTTAAAACGATCAATAATGTGCGCATGAGAGCAAGCTAGAAATGTTTGGGGGAAAATAAAAAAAAAATCTGAGAACCAGAACAAAATGAATGGAGGTTAATGGGGTGTCTGAGGCACGACCCGGCACTCAGAGGGCCATAGATGAAATTCTGTAAGTCTCTGTTTTATTTTAGTCGCACTGTACGAAACACGACGAGCGTGGCTACAAACGTGCCAAAAAACATGCATAAATTTTGAATATTTTGGCCGTGAGGACAATACATTCACAGTAAATCTGGGAACAAGAAAAAATCTCCTCCACTCTAGCCACACTCTAGGAATGGTTTTCCCGCCAAAAATACCCCCAAAATACCCCAAACCACTCTACCTTTGGACTGCGATTGTGGAAGAACGGTATGACGGTATGACACAAGTCTGTGTCTATAGTATAAAGTAGTTATGTATAAATAGTATGACAAGTTCAAATGGAAATGTACTTAGAGTACCAAAAGCAAAAGTGCTCTTTAAGAATTGAAAATTACTCATTATGAACTAGAAATCTATTTGATTAAAAGTACTCAAAATAACAAGAGTACAAGTATTGTTAAAGTATCGAAAGTAAAAGTACGAAAGTACTCAAATTACAAAAGAGTAAAAGTACTCATAATACAAAAGAGTAAAAATAAGTATACAAAGTAAAAGTACTCATTTTGAATGAAGTGTACTAATTATTAAGTAAAAGTATATTGAGTAAAGTACTCAAAATACCAAAGGACACAAAGTATCAATAAAGTATCAAAAGTAAAAGTACTAGTTAAGAATTGAAAAGTGCTCATTATGAAGTAAAACCTATCTGAGTAAAAGTCCTCAAAATACCAAAGTATAAAAGTATTGTTAAAGTATTGAAAGCAAAAGTATTTTAACAGTTTAGCATTAGCATTTTTACAATTAGATATTAGCATTTTTGACATTAGCATTATTAGAATTAGCTATTTTAGCATTAGCATTTTTAGCATTAGCATTAGAATTTTTAGCATTAGCATTAGCATTTTTAGCAGTAGCATTACACTTTTTAGCATTAGCATTTTTAGCATTAGCTTTAGCATTTTTAGCATTAGCATTTTTTAGCATTAGCAAGTCCTCAAAATACCAAAGTATAAAAGTATTGTTAAAGTATTGAAAGTAAAAGTATTTTAAAAGTTTAGCATTAGCATTTTTAGCATTAGCATTATTAGAATTAGCTATTTTAGCATTAGCATTTTTAGCATTAGCATTAACATTTTTAGCATTAGCATTAGCATTTTTAGCAGTAGCATTACACTTTTTAGCATTAGCATTTTTAGCATTAGCGTTAGCATTTTTAGCATTAGCATTTTTAGCATTAACATTTTTAGCATTAGCATTAACATTTTTAGCATTAGCATTTTTAGCATTAGCATTTTTAGCATTAGCATTAACATTTTTGCATTAGCATTAGCATTTTTAGCATTAGCATTTTTAGCATTAGAATTAGCATTATCATTTTTAGCATTAGCATTTTTAGTATTAGCATTAACATTTTTAGCATTAGCATTAGCATTTTTAGCATTAGCATTAGCATTTTTAGCATTAGCATTTTTAGCATTACCATTTTTAGCATTAGCATTAACATTTTTAGCATTAGCATTAGCATTTTTAGCATTAGCATTTTTAGCATTAGCATTAGCATTCAAATGACTCCACCCACACGTCTGTACGACAAACGGTTGACGAGATAACCCCAGATAAAGTTTCGGCCAATCAGAAGAGGGGGCAGGGCTAAGTTAAACCAATTAAGCTGAAGGACTCTGAAACAAGTCAAATGACTCCACCCACAAGTATGTACGACAAACGGTTCAGTTAGATCTACAAATCATGGGGATGGGACTCGTTTTAGAATTAGATCTACAATTCATGTGGATTTGACAGGTGATGAATTTAGAGCTACAAATTATGGTATGGAACTGCCGATGGAATTAGATCTACAATTCATGGGTATGGGACTGGTTTTAGAATTATATCTACAAATCATGTGGATGTGACTGGTTTTAGAATTAGATCTACACATCATGTGGATGTGACAGGTGATAGATCTAGAGCTGCAAATTATAGTATGGAACTGCCGATGGAATTATTTCTACAAATCCTGGGGATGGGACTGGTTTTAGAATTAGATCTACAAATCATGTGGATGTGACTGGTTTTATAATTAGATCTACAAATTATGTGGATGTGACAGGTGATGGATTTAGAGCTACAAATTATGGTATGGAACTGCCGATGGAATTAGTTTTACAAGTCATGGGGATGGGACTGGTTTTAGAATTAGATCTACAAATCATGTGGATGTGACTGGTTTTAGAATTAGATCTGCAAATCATGTGGATGAGACAGGTGATGGATTTAGAGCTACAAATTATGGTATGGAACTGCCGATGAAATTAGATCTACAAATCATGGGGATGGGACTGGTTTAAGAATTAGATCTACAAATCATGTGAATGTGACTGGTTTTAGAATTAGATCTACAAATCATGTGGATGGGACAGGTGATGGATTTAGAGCTACAAATTATGGTATGGAACTGCCGATGGAATTAGATCTACAAATCATGGGGATGGGACTGGTTTTAGAATTAGATCTACAAATCATGTGGATGTGACAGGTGATGGATTTAGAGCTGCAAATTATGGTATGGAACTGCCGATGGAATTAGATCTACAAATCATGGGATGGGACTGGTTTTAGAATTAGATCTACAAATCATGTGGATGTGACAGGTGTTGGATTAAGAGCTGCAAATTATGGTATGGAACTGCCGATGGAATTAGATCTACAAATCATGGGTATGGGACTGGTTTTAGAATTAGATCTACAAATCATGTGGATGAGACAGGTGATGGATTTAGAGCTACAAATTATGGTATGGAACTGCCGATTGAATTAGATCTAAAAATCATGGGGATGGGACTGGTTTTAGAAGTAGATCTGCAAATCATGTGGATGAGAATGGTGATGGATTTAGAGCTACAAATTATGGTATGGAACTGCCGATGGAATTAGATCTACAAATCATGGGGATGTGACTGGTTTTAGAATTAGATCTGCAAATCATGTGGATGAGAGGTGATGGATTTAGAGCTACAAATTATGGTATGGAACTGCCGATGGAATTAGATCTACAAATCATGGGGATGGGACTAGTTTTAGAATTAGATCTGCAAATCATGTGGATGAGACAGGTGATGGATTTAGAGCTACAAATTATGGTATGGAACTGCCGATGGAATTAGATCTACAAATCATGTGGATGTGACTGGTTTTAAAATTAGATCTACAAATCATGTGGATGGGACAGGTGATGGATTTAGAGCTACAAATTATGGTATAGAACTGCCGATGGAATTAGATCTACAAATCATGGGGATGGGACTGGTTTTAGAATTAGATCTACAAATCATGTGGATGTGACAGGTGATGGATTTAGAGCTACAAATTATGGTATGGAACTGCCGATGGAATTAGATCTACAAATCATGGGTATGGCACTGGTTTTAGAATTAGATTTACAAATCATGTGGATGTGACTGTGACTGTGTGCGTGTGTGTGTGTGTGTGTGTGTGTGTGTGTGTGTGTGTGTGTGTGTGCATGCGTGCGTGCGTGCGTGCGTGCGTGCGTGCGTGCGCGCGCACACATGCATGTGAGTATGCATGTCTGCGTGTGCGTGTGTGTGTGTGTGTGTGTGTGTGTTTGTGTGTGTGTGTGTGTGTGTGTGTGTGCACGTGTGCGTGTGCGTGCGTGCATGCGTGCGTGTGCGTGTGAGTATGCATGTGTGTGAGTGTGCATGTGTCAATACATGCGTGCGTGCGTCCATGTGTTCCCTGGACCACACTTTGAGAACCAGATAAATAGCCGATCTACAAGCTCACAAAGTTACACAGTGCAACTTGGTGTGAGCTTGTAAATCATGTGAGACCACTGACTCAGCACTGTAATTAAAGTTTATAGGGAGCACCTTTGCTTGTGAGCTAGAACTAACTGTTTGTTCAACCTATGGGCCAAATCCATTGTTTTGAATAGGGAGCGCAAGTGACGAACTGATCGCTAAAAGCCTAAAAAAAATCGTCTAAAAATCGTTGAAAGCCACTTGGTGAGTGGCTTTAGATATTGCTCTACGCACTTTGCGATTTTAGTGTTGGTACAATCAATATTGAGCGCAAGAGAGCAATTTAGAAACATTTGGGGGAAAATAAAACAATTCTGAAAACCAGAAGAAGATAGAATGGGATAGAATTGTAGAATCTGAGTGACGCCCGGCACTCCGAGGGCCATAGATGAAATTATGTAAGTATTTGTTTCATTTTAGTCGCACTGTACGAAACACAACGAGCGTGGCTACAAACGTGCCAAAAAACATGCATAAAAGTTGAATATTTTGGCCGTGAGGACAATACATTCACAGAAAATCTGGGAACAAGAAAAATCTCCTCCACTCTAGCCACACTCTAGGACTGGTTTTCCCGCCAAAAATACCCCCAAAATACCCCAAACCACTCTACCTTTGAGCTGCGATTGTGAATAAACCGTACAACATTTTCGAATACCGTTTGAACCAGGGAGAAGTCCAAAAGCGTGTGAGCGTTTTTCAACTTTAAATCATGTTCCTACGTAAACGTATGCCAGAGTAATGAGGCTATAAAGTTTAGTGAAAAAGTGAAAATTTGAAAGTCAGATCACATTCATTCTCTATGGGATGAAAGATTTATGAATAAAGTTAAATATTTCAAACAGTATAAACTTTTAAAAAAAATCTAAAACAACAATGAAACTTCAAACCTCGCTGAACATTTCAAAGTTGGAATGAGGTTTTTATGTGAAAGTATGAACAAGATATAAGAGCACAAAGAATGTGCGCCAGAAAAGTGGGCACTTTTCTACATAGACTCCCATTATAAGTAGGAAAAATAAAAGTTTAAAAGTTAAATATTTCCAAAAATATGAAATATTTTGAAAAGAAAAATACAAGCACACATCACTGTAGAAAGCTGAACATGTTGAAGTTGGAACGAAGTTTGTAGCACAAAGTGTGAGGGAGTTGAAAGCGGAGGAAGAAAGGGTACGGAACCTTGGAAGTTATAAAGAAAGAAATACTAGAAAAGCAGTTCCTGCAGAAACTGCGTGGGCTCGCTCAAAACTGTTATGAAGTAATAGTAGAAAATGCATTTAAGCGCAAGGGTGTAAAGTACACAAGTCTGTGTCTATAGTATAAAGTAGTTATGTATAAATATTATGACAAGTTCAAATGGAAATGTACTTAGAGTATCAAAAGCAAAAGTACTCTTTAAGAATTGAAAATGACTCATTATGAACTAGAAATCTATTTGAGTAAAAGTACTCAAAAAAAGAGGACAAGTATTGTTACTTTTATCGAAAGTAAAAGTACGAAAGTACTCAAATTACAAAAGAGTAAAAATAAGTAACAAAGTAAAAGTACTCATTTTGAATGAAGTGTACTAATTATTAAGTAAAAGTATATTTGAGTAAAGTACTCAAAATACCAAAGGGCACAAAGTATCAATAAAGTATCAAAAGTAAAAGTACTAGTTAATAATTGAAAAGTGCTCATTATGAAGTAAAACTATTTGAGTAAAAGTACTCTAAATACCAAAGAGTAAAAGTATTGTTAAAGTATTATTGAAAGTAAAAGTATTTTTAAATTTTTAGCATTAGCATTTTTAGAATTAGCATTAGCATTAGCATTTTAGCATTAGCATTAACATTTTTAGCATTAGCATTGTTAGCATTAGCATTTTTAGCATTAGCATTTTTAACATTAGCGTTACCATTTTTAGCATTAGCATTTTTAGCATTAGGTTTTAGCATTAGCATTTTTAACATTAGCATTAGCATTTTTAGCATTAGAATTAACATTAGCATTTTTAGCATTAGCATTTTTAGCATTAGAATTAGCATTAGCATTTTTAACATAAGCGTTAACATTTTTAGCATTAGCATTTTTAGCATTAGCATTAGCATTTTTAGCATTATAATTAGCATTAGCATTTTTAGCATTAGCATTTTTAAAATTAGCATTAGCATTTTTAGCATTAGCATTAGCATTTTTAACATTAGCATTAGCATTTTTAGCATTAGCATTTTTAACATTAGCATTAGCATTTTTTGCATTAGCATTTTTAGCATTAGAATTAACATTAGCATTTTTAGCATTAGCATTAGCATTTTTAGCATTAGAATTAGCATTAGCACTTTTAACATTAGCGTTAGCATTTTAGCATTAGCATTTTTAGCATTAGCATTAGCATTTTTAGCATTATAATTAGCATTAGCATTTTTAGCATTAGCATTTTTAGAATTAGCATTAGCATTTTTAGCATTAGCATTAGCATTTTTAGCATTAGAATAAGCATTAGCATTTTTAGCATTAGCATTATCATTTTTAGCATTATTATTTTTAACATTAGCATTAGCATTCAAATGACTCCACCCACACGTCTGTACGACAAACGGTTGACGAGATAACCCCAAATAAAGTTTCGGCCAATCAGAAGAGGGGGCAGGGCTAAGTTAAACCAATTAAGCTGAAGGACTCTGAAACAAGTCAAATGACTCCAGCAATAAGTCTGTACGATAAACGGTTGACGAGATAAACCCAAATAAAGTTTCGGCCAATCAGAAGAGGGGGCGGGGCTAAGTTAAGCCAATTAAGCTGAAGGGCTCTGAAACAAGTCAAATGACTCCACCCACAAGTATGTACGACAAACGGTTCAGTTAGATCTACAAATCAAGGGGATGGGACTGGTTTTAGAATTAGATCTACAAATCATGTGGATGTGACAGGTGATGGATTTAGAGCTACAAATTATGGTATGGAACTGCCGATGGAATTTGATCTACAAATCATGTGGATGTGACTGGTTTTAGAATTAGATCTGCAAATCATGTGGAAGAGACAGGTGATGGATTTAGAGCTACAAATTATGGTATGGAACTGCCGATGGAATTAGATCTACAAATCATGGGGATGGGACTGGTTTTAGAATTAGATTTACAAATCATGGGGATGGGACAGGTGATGGATTTAGAGCTAAAAATTATGGTATGGAACTGCCGATGAAATTAGATCTACAAATCATGGGTATGGGACTGGTTTTAGAATTAGATCTACAAATCATGTGGATGTGACTGGTTTTAAAATTAGATCTAGAAATCATGTGGATGAGACAGGTGATGGATTTAGAGCTACAAATGATGGGATGGAACTGCCAATGGAATTAGATCTACAAATCATGTGGATGGGACTGGTTTTAGAATTAGATCTACAAATCATGTGGATATGACAGGTGATGGATTTAGAGCTACAAATTATGGTATGGAACTGCCGATTGAATTAGATCTAAAAATCATGGGTATGGGACTGGTTTTAGAATTAGATCTACAAATCATGTGGATGAGACAGGTGATGGATTTAGAGCTACAAATTATGGTATGGAACTGCCGATTGAATTAGATCTAAAAATCATGTGGATGTGACTGGTTTTAGAATTAGATCTACAAATCATGAGGGTGTGACAGGTGATGGATTTAGAGCTACAAATTATGGTATGGAACTGCCGATGGAATTAGATCTACAAATCATTGGGATGAGACTGGTTTTAGAATTAGATCTACCAATCATGTGGAAGTGTGTGTGTGTGTGTGTGTGTGTGTGTGTGTGTGTGTGTGTGTGTGTGTGTGTGTGTGTGTGTGTGTGCGTGCGTGTGAGTATGCATGTGTTCCCTGGACCACACTTTGAGAACCAGATAAATAGCCGATCTACAAGCTCACAAAGTTACACATTGCAACTTATTGTGAGCTTTTAAATCATGTGAGACCACTGACTCAGCACTGTAATTAAAGTTAATAAGGAGCACCTTTGCTTCTGAGCTGTAGAACTGTTTGTTCAAGATATGGGCCATATCCATTGGTTTGAATAGGGAGCGCAAGTGTACGAACTGATCGCTCTCCCGGAAACACGAAAAGTTGAAAACACATAGTCTTTGCTCGGTGAGTGGCTTTAGATATTGCTCTACGAACGTTGCGATTTTGATGTTAAAACGATCAATAATGTGCGCATGAGAGCAAGCTAGAAATGTTTGGGGGAAAATAAAAAAAAAATCTGAGAACCAGAACAAAATGAATGGAGGTTAATGGGGTGTCTGAGGCACGACCCGGCACTCAGAGGGCCATAGATGAAATTCTGTAAGTCTCTGTTTTATTTTAGTCGCACTGTACGAAACACGACGAGCGTGGCTACAAACGTGCCAAAAAACATGCATAAATTTTGAATATTTTGGCCGTGAGGACAATACATTCACAGTAAATCTGGGAACAAGAAAAAATCTCCTCCACTCTAGCCACACTCTAGGAATGGTTTTCCCGCCAAAAATACCCCCAAAATACCCCAAACCACTCTACCTTTGGACTGCGATTGTGGAAGAACGGTATGACGGTATGACACAAGTCTGTGTCTATAGTATAAAGTAGTTATGTATAAATAGTATGACAAGTTCAAATGGAAATGTACTTAGAGTACCAAAAGCAAAAGTGCTCTTTAAGAATTGAAAATTACTCATTATGAACTAGAAATCTATTTGAGTAAAAGTACTCAAAATAACAAGAGTACAAGTATTGTTAAAGTATCGAAAGTAAAAGTACGAAAGTACTCAAATTACAAAAGAGTAAAAGTATTCATAATACAAAAGAGTAAAAATAAGTATACAAAGTAAAAGTACTCATTTTGAATGAAGTGTACTAATTATTAAGTAAAAGTATATTGAGTAAAGTACTCAAAATACCAAAGGACACAAAGTATCAATAAAGTATCAAAAGTAAAAGTACTAGTTAAGAATTGAAAAGTGCTCATTATGAAGTAAAACCTATCTGAGTAAAAGTCCTCAAAATACCAAAGTATAAAAGTATTGTTAAAGTATTGAAAGCAAAAGTATTTTAACAGTTTAGCATTAGCATTTTTACAATTAGATATTAGCATTTTTGACATTAGCATTATTAGAATTAGCTATTTTAGCATTAGCATTTTTAGCATTAGCATTAGAATTTTTAGCATTAGCATTAACATTTTTAGCAGTAGCATTACACTTTTTAGCATTAGCATTTTTAGCATTAGCGTTAGCATTTTTAGCATTAGCATTTTTTAGCATTAGCAAGTCCTCAAAATACCAAAGTATAAAAGTATTGTTAAAGTATTGAAAGTAAAAGTATTTTAAAAGTTTAGCATTAGCATTTTTAGCATTAGCATTATTAGAATTAGCTATTTTAGCATTAGCATTTTTAGCATTAGCATTAACATTTTTAGCATTAGCATTAGCATTTTTAGCAGTAGCATTACACTTTTTAGCATTAGCATTTTTAGCATTAGCGTTAGCATTTTTAGCATTAGCATTTTTAGCATTAACATTTTTAGCATTAGCATTAACATTTTTAGCATTAGCATTTTTAGCATTAGCATTAGCATTTTTAGCATTAGCATTAACATTTTTGCATTAGCATTAGCATTTTTAGCATTAGCATTTTTAGCATTAGAATTAGCATTATCATTTTTAGCATTAGCATTTTTAGTATTAGCATTAACATTTTTAGCATTAGCATTAGCATTTTTAGCATTAGCATTAGCATTTTTAGCATTAGCATTTTTAGCATTACCATTTTTAGCATTAGCATTAACATTTTTAGCATTAGCATTAGCATTTTTAGCATTAGCATTAGCATTCAAATGACTCCACCCACACGTCTGTACGACAAACGGTTGACGAGATAACCCCAGATAAAGTTTCGGCCAATCAGAAGAGGGGGCAGGGCTAAGTTAAACCAATTAAGCTGAAGGACTCTGAAACAAGTCAAATGACTCCACCCACAAGTATGTACGACAAACGGTTCAGTTAGATCTACAAATCATGGGGATGGGACTCGTTTTAGAATTAGATCTACAATTCATGTGGATTTGACAGGTGATGAATTTAGAGCTACAAATTATGGTATGGAACTGCCGATGGAATTAGATCTACAATTCATGGGTATGGGACTGGTTTTAGAATTATATCTACAAATCATGTGGATGTGACTGGTTTTAGAATTAGATCTACACATCATGTGGATGTGACAGGTGATAGATCTAGAGCTGCAAATTATAGTATGGAACTGCCGATGGAATTATTTCTACAAATCCTGGGGATGGGACTGGTTTTAGAATTAGATCTACAAATCATGTGGATGTGACTGGTTTTATAATTAGATCTACAAATTATGTGGATGTGACAGGTGATGGATTTAGAGCTACAAATTATGGTATGGAACTGCCGATGGAATTAGTTTTACAAGTCATGGGGATGGGACTGGTTTTAGAATTAGATCTACAAATCATGTGGATGTGACTGGTTTTAGAATTAGATCTGCAAATCATGTGGATGAGACAGGTGATGGATTTAGAGCTACAAATTATGGTATGGAACTGCCGATGAAATTAGATCTACAAATCATGGGGATGGGACTGGTTTAAGAATTAGATCTACAAATCATGTGAATGTGACTGGTTTTAGAATTAGATCTACAAATCATGTGGATGGGACAGGTGATGGATTTAGAGCTACAAATTATGGTATGGAACTGCCGATGGAATTAGATCTACAAATCATGGGGATGGGACTGGTTTTAGAATTAGATCTACAAATCATGTGGATGTGACAGGTGATGGATTTAGAGCTGCAAATTATGGTATGGAACTGCCGATGGAATTAGATCTACAAATCATGGGATGGGACTGGTTTTAGAATTAGATCTACAAATCATGTGGATGTGACAGGTGTTGGATTAAGAGCTGCAAATTATGGTATGGAACTGCCGATGGAATTAGATCTACAAATCATGGGTATGGGACTGGTTTTAGAATTAGATCTACAAATCATGTGGATGAGACAGGTGATGGATTTAGAGCTACAAATTATGGTATGGAACTGCCGATTGAATTAGATCTAAAAATCATGGGGATGGGACTGGTTTTAGAAGTAGATCTGCAAATCATGTGGATGAGAATGGTGATGGATTTAGAGCTACAAATTATGGTATGGAACTGCCGATGGAATTAGATCTACAAATCATGGGGATGTGACTGGTTTTAGAATTAGATCTGCAAATCATGTGGATGAGAGGTGATGGATTTAGAGCTACAAATTATGGTATGGAACTGCCGATGGAATTAGATCTACAAATCATGGGGATGGGACTAGTTTTAGAATTAGATCTGCAAATCATGTGGATGAGACAGGTGATGGATTTAGAGCTACAAATTATGGTATGGAACTGCCGATGGAATTAGATCTACAAATCATGTGGATGTGACTGGTTTTAAAATTAGATCTACAAATCATGTGGATGGGACAGGTGATGGATTTAGAGCTACAAATTATGGTATGGAACTGCCGATGGAATTAGATCTACAAATCATGGGGATGGGACTGGTTTTAGAATTAGATCTACAAATCATGTGGATGTGACAGGTGATGGATTTAGAGCTACAAATTATGGTATGGAACTGCCGATGGAATTAGATCTACAAATCATGGGTATGGCACTGGTTTTAGAATTAGATTTACAAATCATGTGGATGTGACTGTGACTGTGTGCGTGTGTGTGTGTGTGTGTGTGTGTGTGTGTGTGTGTGTGTGTGTGTGTGTGTGTGCATGCGTGCGTGCGTGCGTGCGTGCGTGCGTGCGTGCGCGCGCACACATGCATGTGAGTATGCATGTCTGCGTGTGCGTGTGTGTGTGTGTGTGTGTGTGTGTTTGTGTGTGTGTGTGTGTGTGTGTGCACGTGTGCGTGTGCGTGCGTGCATGCGTGCGTGTGCGTGTGAGTATGCATGTGTGTGAGTGTGCATGTGTCAATACATGCGTGCGTGCGTCCATGTGTTCCCTGGACCACACTTTGAGAACCAGATAAATAGCCGATCTACAAGCTCACAAAGTTACACAGTGCAACTTGGTGTGAGCTTGTAAATCATGTGAGACCACTGACTCAGCACTGTAATTAAAGTTTATAGGGAGCACCTTTGCTTGTGAGCTAGAACTAACTGTTTGTTCAACCTATGGGCCAAATCCATTGTTTTGAATAGGGAGCGCAAGTGACGAACTGATCGCTAAAAGCCTAAAAAAAATCGTCTAAAAATCGTTGAAAGCCACTTGGTGAGTGGCTTTAGATATTGCTCTACGCACTTTGCGATTTTAGTGTTGGTACAATCAATATTGAGCGCAAGAGAGCAATTTAGAAACATTTGGGGGAAAATAAAACAATTCTGAAAACCAGAAGAAGATAGAATGGGATAGAATTGTAGAATCTGAGTGACGCCCGGCACTCCGAGGGCCATAGATGAAATTATGTAAGTATTTGTTTCATTTTAGTCGCACTGTACGAAACACAACGAGCGTGGCTACAAACGTGCCAAAAAACATGCATAAAAGTTGAATATTTTGGCCGTGAGGACAATACATTCACAGAAAATCTGGGAACAAGAAAAATCTCCTCCACTCTAGCCACACTCTAGGACTGGTTTTCCCGCCAAAAATACCCCCAAAATACCCCAAACCACTCTACCTTTGAGCTGCGATTGTGAATAAACCGTACAACATTTTCGAATACCGTTTGAACCAGGGAGAAGTCCAAAAGCGTGTGAGCGTTTTTCAACTTTAAATCATGTTCCTACGTAAACGTATGCCAGAGTAATGAGGCTATAAAGTTTAGTGAAAAAGTGAAAATTTGAAAGTCAGATCCCATTCATTCTCTATGGGATGAAAGATTTATGAATAAAGTTAAATATTTCAAACAGTATAAACTTTTAAAAAAAATCTAAAACAACAATGAAACTTCAAACCTCGCTGAACATTTCAAAGTTGGAATGAGGTTTTTATGTGAAAGTATGAACAAGATATAAGAGCACAAAGAATGTGCGCCAGAAAAGTGGGCACTTTTCTACATAGACTCCCATTATAAGTAGGAAAAATAAAAGTTTAAAAGTTAAATATTTCCAAAAATATGAAATATTTTGAAAAGAAAAATACAAGCACACATCACTGTAGAAAGCTGAACATGTTGAAGTTGGAACGAAGTTTGTAGCACAAAGTGTGAGGGAGTTGAAAGCGGAGGAAGAAAGGGTACGGAACCTTGGAAGTTATAAAGAAAGAAATACTAGAAAAGCAGTTCCTGCAGAAACTGCGTGGGCTCGCTCAAAACTGTTATGAAGTAATAGTAGAAAATGCATTTAAGCGCAAGGGTGTAAAGTACACAAGTCTGTGTCTATAGTATAAAGTAGTTATGTATAAATATTATGACAAGTTCAAATGGAAATGTACTTAGAGTATCAAAAGCAAAAGTACTCTTTAAGAATTGAAAATGACTCATTATGAACTAGAAATCTATTTGAGTAAAAGTACTCAAAAAAAGAGGACAAGTATTGTTACTTTTATCGAAAGTAAAAGTACGAAAGTACTCAAATTACAAAAGAGTAAAAATAAGTATACAAAGTAAAAGTACTCATTTTGAATGAAGTGTACTAATTATTAAGTAAAAGTATATTTGAGTAAAGTACTCAAAATACCAAAGGGCACAAAGTATCAATAAAGTATCAAAAGTAAAAGTACTAGTTAATAATTGAAAAGTGCTCATTATGAAGTAAAAACTATTTGAGTAAAAGTACTCTAAATACCAAAGAGTAAAAGTATTGTTAAAGTATTATTGAAAGTAAAAGTATTTTTAAATTTTTAGCATTAGCATTTTTAGAATTAGCATTAGCATTAGCATTTTAGCATTAGCATTAACATTTTTAGCATTAGCATTGTTAGCATTAGCATTTTTAGCATTAGCATTTTTAACATTAGCGTTACCATTTTTAGCATTAGCATTTTTAGCATTAGGTTTTAGCATTAGCATTTTTAACATTAGCATTAGCATTTTTAGCATTAGCATTTTTAGCATTAGAATTAACATTAGCATTTTTAGCATTAGCATTTTTAGCATTAGAATTAGCATTAGCATTTTTAACATAAGCGTTAACATTTTTAGCATTAGCATTTTTAGCATTAGCATTAGCATTTTTAGCATTATAATTAGCATTAGCATTTTTAGCATTAGCATTTTTAAAATTAGCATTAGCATTTTTAGCATTAGCATTAGCATTTTTAACATTAGCATTAGCATTTTTAGCATTAGCATTTTTAACATTAGCATTAGCATTTTTTGCATTAGCATTTTTAGCATTAGAATTAACATTAGCATTTTTAGCATTAGCATTAGCATTTTTAGCATTAGAATTAGCATTAGCACTTTTAACATTAGCGTTAGCATTTTTAGCATTAGCATTTTTAGCATTAGCATTAGCATTTTTAGCATTATAATTAGCATTAGCATTTTTAGCATTAGCATTTTTAGAATTAGCATTAGCATTTTTAGCATTAGCATTAGCATTTTTAGCATTAGCATTAGCATTTTTAGCATTAGAATAAGCATTAGCATTTTTAGCATTAGCATTATCATTTTTAGCATTATTATTTTTAACATTAGCATTAGCATTCAAATGACTCCACCCACACGTCTGTACGACAAACGGTTGACGAGATAACCCCAAATAAAGTTTCGGCCAATCAGAAGAGGGGGCAGGGCTAAGTTAAACCAATTAAGCTGAAGGACTGAAACAAGTCAAATGACTCCAGCAATAAGTCTGTACGATAAACGGTTGACGAGATAAACCCAAATAAAGTTTCGGCCAATCAGAAGAGGGGGCGGGGCTAAGTTAAGCCAATTAAGCTGAAGGGCTCTGAAACAAGTCAAATGACTCCACCCACAAGTATGTACGACAAACGGTTCAGTTAGATCTACAAATCATGGGGATGGGACTGGTTTTAGAATTAGATCTACAAATCATGTGGATGTGACAGGTGATGGATTTAGAGCTACAAATTATGGTATGGAACTGCCGATGGAATTTGATCTACAAATCATGTGGATGTGACTGGTTTTAGAATTAGATCTGCAAATCATGTGGAAGAGACAGGTGATGGATTTAGAGCTACAAATTATGGTATGGAACTGCCGATGGAATTAGATCTACAAATCATGGGGATGGGACTGGTTTTAGAATTAGATTTACAAATCATGGGGATGGGACAGGTGATGGATTTAGAGCTAAAAATTATGGTATGGAACTGCCGATGAAATTAGATCTACAAATCATGGGTATGGGACTGGTTTTAGAATTAGATCTACAAATCATGTGGATGTGACTGGTTTTAAAATTAGATCTAGAAATCATGTGGATGAGACAGGTGATGGATTTAGAGCTACAAATGATGGGATGGAACTGCCAATGGAATTAGATCTACAAATCATGTGGATGGGACTGGTTTTAGAATTAGATCTACAAATCATGTGGATATGACAGGTGATGGATTTAGAGCTACAAATCATGGTATGGAACTGCCGATGAAATTAGATCTACAAATCATGGGGATGGGACTGGTTTTAGAATTAGATCTACAAATCATGTGGATGTGACTGGTTTTAAAATTAGATCTAGAAATCATGTGGATGAGACAGGTGATGGATTTAGAGCTACAAATTATGGTATGGAACTGCCGATGGAATTAGATCTACAAATCATGGGGATGGGACTGGTTTTAGAATTAGATCTACCAATCATGTGTGTGTGTGTGTGTGTGTGTGTGTGTGTGTGTGTGTGTGTGCGCGCGCGTGCGCGTGCTTGTGAGTATGCATGTGTATTTATGCATACATGCGTGCGTGCGTCCATGTGTTCCCTGGACCACACTTTGAGAACCAGATAAATAGCCGATCTACAAGCTCACAAAGTTACACAGTGCAACTTATTGTGAGCTTGAAAATCATGTGAGACCACTGACTCAGCACTGTAATTAAAGTTAATAAGGAGCACCTTTGCTTCTGAGCTGTAGAACTGTTTGTTCAAGATATGGGCCATATCCATTGGTTTGAATAGGGAGCGCAAGTGTACGAACTGATCGCTCTCCCGGAAACACGAAAAGTTGAAAACACATAGTCTTTGCTCGGTGAGTGGCTTTAGATATTGCTCTACGAACGTTGCGATTTTGATATTAAAACGATCAATAATGTGCGCATGAGAGCAAGCTAGAAATGTTTGGGGGAAAATAAAAAAATCTGAGAACCAGAAAAAAAATGAATGGAGGTGAATGGGGCGTCTGAGAAGCGACCCGGCACTCAGAGGGCCATAGATGAAATTCTCTAAGTCTCTGTTTTATTTTAGTCGCACTGTACGAAACACGACGAGCGTGGCTACAAACGTGCCAAAAAACATGCATAAATGTTGAATATTTTGGCCGTGAGGACAATACATTCACAGAAAATCTGGGAACAAGAAAAAATCTCCTCCACTCTAGCCACACTCTAGGAATGGTTTTCCCGCCAAAAATACCCCCAAAATTCCCCAAACCACTCTACATTTGGACTGCGATTGTGGAAGAACGGTATGACGTTTTCGAATACCGTTTGAACCATGAAGAAGTCCAAAAGCGTGTGAGCGTTTTTCAAGTTTGAATCGCGTTCCTACGTAAAAGTATGCCAGAGTAATGAGGCTGAAAAGTCAAGGGAAAAAGTGAAAATTTGAAAGTCAGATCCCATTCATTCTCTATGGGATGAAAGATTTACGAATAAAGTTAAATATTTCAAACAGTAGAAACTTTTTTTTCAAAATTATTAAAACAACAATGAAACTTCAAACCTCGCTGAACATTTCAAAGTTGGAACGAGGTTTTTATGTGAAAGTATGAAAGAGTTATAAGAGCACAAAGAATTTGCGCCACTTTTCTGCATAGACTCCCATTATAAGTGTTGTGAAATGTGATCTGCATTGATGCATTGATTTATTATGTCCACCAGATGGCAATAATAGCTCTGTGACACCTCATACCTCATGTCTATATATGTGACCCCACCCCAAACATTTCCAGATCAAGTTGGATACATGATGTTGCCACTACCACTGCCAGTCTTGAAATAAATGAATTAACAGAACCCAAGTTTCTTTATTGATAGAAACATTACATGGTACCAGGAGTGTTCACGAGTCGTCAAGATGGAAAGTGTGAAGCCGCCAGACGCTGTGAATTGGGCTGGTAATGTGGATTATGAGTGGCGTACCTTTAAACAGCGTTTCATGCTGTACCTGATGGCTGCAGGACTGGATGAAAAGTCTGAATTACGGAAGATTGCACTGCTTCTGACCGTCGCGGGACAACAAGCTGTGGAAGTATACAACACGTTTGTGTTCGCCGACGAAGAGGACAAAGACAAGTTTGACGAGGTTGTCAAGAAGTTTGATGAACACTGTTCACCAAAGAAGAATGAAACCTTTGAACGGTATGTGTTTCGTGCGAGAATGCAACAGCCTGCTGAAAGTTTTGATGTGTTCCTGACGGACTTAAAGCTAAAAGCTAGAACATGTAACTTTGGAGTTGTGCATGATTCTTTGATCCGTGACCAGCTTGTGTTTGGCATACAAGATTCAAAGTTGAGGGAGAGGTTACTGCGGGAGACAGAACATTTGCGGGGGACACTACTGCCGTTGCCATGGTCTCGAGAAAGACGGACAACAGAGAAGTCCCGAGGCAGTCCAATCAACGAAATAAATCAGAGACTTTCAACTGTAAAAGATGTGGTACTCGTCATGCACCAAAACAGTGCCCAGCATATGGAAAAATGTGCCACAAATGTCAAGGACAGAATCACTTTGCCAAGCAATGCTTTTCCAAGGGGAAAAAAGGCAGAGGTGAACGTGTACACACAGTGGAAGAAAATGATCTGTGTGATTCCTTCTTTGTGGGCATGGTGACACAGGATGTGGACAACATGCCTGAAGAGTCAAGTGTGAATAAAGTGGAACAGGACAAGTGGACCGAGCCGTTGCACATAAATGGAGCTACAATTGCTTTCAAACTGGATACAGGAGCAAAGGCTAACATGATAAATGAACTTCACATCAGAGCCATGAAGGTGAAGCCCCACATTCGTCCTAATCCAATTCCACTCAAGGCCTACAATGGACAACCCATCCCCACAAGAGGAATATGCAGACTAAAGGTGAGAGTTAAAGGAAGAAATCATCACCTCATGTTTGTAATAGTTCCAGATGGACATGATTCACTGTTGGGAGATGATGCATGTGAAACATTGGGTCTAGTCAAGAGGATGTATAGCATCAAGACAAATGCACAGAACAACGTTGAGACAATAGTGGATCAGTATACTGATGTATTCCGAGGGTTTGGTGTCTTACCATACACCTACAAGATCCAACTAAAAGATGATGCACAGCCAGTCATTCATGCTCCCAGGCGGGTTCCAGCACCGCTCAGAGAAAAGCTAAAGCAAGAACTCGACCGAATGACGTCACTGGAAGTGATAAAGAAAGTGGAGGAGCCCACTGAATGGGTGAATTCGATGGTGTGTGTCAAAAAGCCTAATGGTGATATACGTGTGTGCATGGATCCAAAAGACCTAAATGCAAACATTAAAAGAGAGCATTATCAGATCCCAACAAGAGATGAAATAACTAGTGAAATGGCCGGTGCAAAATACTTCAGTAAATTGGATGCTTCACAGGGCTTTTGGCAGATAAAACTGCATGAAGACAGCACCAAGTACTGTACATTCAATACTCCGTTTGGCCGATACTCATTCCAGAGAATGCCTTTTGGAATATGCTCTGCACCAGAAGTGTTCCACAGAACCATGGAGCACATACTGGAAGGTGTAGAAGGAGCACGGGTCTACGTGGATGATGTGGTTGTGTGGGGATCCACACTGGAGCAGCACAATGAGAGACTCATCAAAGTGTTGCAAAACATCAAAAAGCATGGACTAAAGCTGAACAGAGCGAAATGTCAGTTCGGTGTGAAAGAAATCACCTTTCTGGGAGACAAGCTTTCGAGTGCAGGTATTGAGCCTGACATCCGCAAGGTGAAAGCTATACTGGACATGCCAAGACCTGAAGATAAGCAAGGTGTGTTGAGAGTGCTGGGAATGATCAACTTCATTGGAAAGTTCATACCGACTTTATCAACAAAAACAGACAGCTGTTACATCACAAGTGTGACTTTAAGTGGACTGACAGTCATGAAGAGGAGTGGAAAACACTGAAAACCATTCTCACAACAGAGCCAGTGCTGACGTTTTTCGACCCAAACAAGAGGATAAAGATTTCCACTGACTCGTCAAAAAATGGAATTGGAGCAGTGTTGCTACAAGCTGATGGAGGAGAAGATTGGAGGCCAGTTGCATACGCGTCACAAGTGATGACAGCAACTGAATGTCGCTATGCACAAATTGAAAAAGAGTGCTTAGGACTGGTGTATGGATTTGAAAAGTTCCACAGTTATGTCTATGGCCTACCAAACTTTGTGGCAGAGACAGACCACAAACCATTGATATCCATCATAAAGAAAAACCTCAGTGAGATGTCACCACGCATTCAGAGACTAATGATGAATCTGCAACGCTATGATTTCGAGTTGATATACACACCAGGTAAACACATCGTGATGGCTGATGCTCTGTCCAGGGCAACTACACAGAGTGAAACACCAGTGAGCTCTACAGAGACTGATGTTGAAATACATGTGAACTTGATTGCCACATCACTACCTGTGTCAGACCGAAAATCCAAGCAGATTGCAGCAGAAACAGAAAAAGATCCAATGCTACAGAGGGTCATGAAAAATCTGAAAGAGAACTGGCATAAGGGAGACTGTCATCAGTATTACAACATCCGAGCAGAGCTGAGTGTGATAAATGGACTTCTTCTAAGAAAGAACAGAATTGTCATTCCTCAGTCACTGAGAAAAGAGATGTTGAAAAGACTTCATGAGGGGCACCTCGGAATGGAAAAATGCAAAAGAAGAGCCAGAACAGCAGTTTACTGGCCAGGAATCAACACTGACATTGACAAGATGGTCTCGAGCTGTGAAACCTGTCTGAAACATCAAACAAAGCAGCAAAAAGAGCCAATGTTAACTACAGAACTACCTACTATGCCATGGCAGAAGGTGGGAACTGATTTGTTCCACCTGGATGGAAAGAATTATCTACTGGTAATAGACTATTTGTCAAACTATCCAGAAATAGCACTGCTTACCAGTATGACAGCTTCTTGTGTGATTACACATCTGAAATCTATCTTTTCGAGACATGGAATTTGTCAAGTTCTACAAAGTGACAACAGACCTTGTTACAACTGTAAAGAGTTCCAGAACTTTGCAGAAGAATATGATTTTCAGCATGTAACATCAAGCCCCCTGTATGCTCAATCCAACGGTAAAGCAGAAAAAGGTGTGGACATAGTGAAAAAACTGCTCAAGAAAGCAAAAGAGAGTGGTTCTGATCCATATCTAGCTCTACTGAGTTACCGAGCATCACCACTAGAACATGGAATGTCTCCTGCTGAGCTTCTGATGGGACGCAGACTACGCACAACGCTTCCTTACACTGCAAAACAGAAGAAGAATCACAGAGTGAGACAGAAACAGAAGTTTCTACAAAACAGGCAGAAGGCAAACTATGACAAAATGTCAAAAAGTCTAGTGTCATTGTCACCACATGACACAGTGAGAGTTCAAGACTCTAAGTACTGGAACAAGAAAGCTACAATTCTGGAGGAAGTGGGTCCTCGATCCTACAATGTGAGAACAGAAGATGGACAAGTCCTAAGAAGAAACCGACGGAGCTTGCTGAAAACACCAGAGACACTTGAACAGTCAGCTGATGATGAAGTTTGCACAACAGCATCACCGCTGCCACCAGCTGAGCTGAAAAACTGTCCACCTCCAGCTGACCAGACACCTCCAGTACCTGAACCAGAACCAGAGCCTTTATCTGAACCTGTAATGAGAAGATCAACTCGCCAGTCAAAACCACCAGACAGACTGGTACTTAAATGGTGAAGAAAAAGAAAGACTTTTGCACAAAGAAAAAGAAAAAAAAAACACTTTTCAAAGACATTTGAGCACGCATTTAAAAAAAAAAGAAAAAAATTAACAAAAGAAAAAAAAAGAAAAAAAAATGACATTGATATTTGCTCTCCATGTAAAAAAAAAAAGGATTGTAAGACTGTAGCAACAGAAAAGTAAATCTGAGTCAAACTGAAATGTTTACATATTGTTGTTGGGTTTACTTTTTAAAGAAAAGGGGATGTTGTGAAATGTGATCTGCATTGATGCATTGATTTATTATGTCCACCAGATGGCAATAATAGCTCTGTGACACCTCATACCTCATGTCTATATATGTGACCCCACCCCAAACATTTCCAGATCAAGTTGGATACATGATGTTGCCACTACCACTGCCAGTCTTGAAATAAATGAATTAACAGAACCCAAGTTTCTTTATTGATAGAAACATTACAATAAGGAGGGAAAAAAAAGTTTAAAAGTTGAATATTTCAAAAAATATGAAATATTTTAAAAAGAAAAATTTAAGCACACATCACTGTAGAAAGCTGAACATGTTGAAGTTTGAACGAAGTTTCTAGCACAAAGTGTGTTGAAGTAGTAGGAGGACGACGAAGAAAGTGGGGGGAACCTTGGAAGTTTGAAAGTCGACAATTTATATAAACTGGGGTATAACAAGGTGGACTCGCCTTCAGCGAGCCCACAATAAACTGGGGTACAACAAGGTGGACTCACCTTTAGCGAGCCCACAATAAACTGGGGTACAAGGTGGACTCGCCTTCAGCGAGCCCACAATACATTTAGAATTTATATAAACTGGGGTACAACAAGGTGGACTCGCCTTCAGCGAGCCCACAATTAATTAAGTATGGCGGATTACAATAAGTGTTTTGCCATTGCATTGCATGGCAGGCACACTTAACTAAGTATGGCGGATTACACAGGGGCGGCCCCAAGGGGGGGCCCCGAGGGGCCAGGCCCCCTCAAATTGCCCTTTGGGCCCCCCCAGTTCAGATGGGGCAGTAGTACCCCACAACACCATTATTTTAATATGTTTTACAGGTTTTAAATATAGGTTATTTTTATGTTCTTTGTGATTATTATAAAATATATACATCTTCAAATTAATTAATAGAAAATATTGAAAATGCAATAATAAAAGATTCATAGAACCGCCCCTGCACGATTCATAAGAACCGCCCCTGCACGGTGCGCACTGTACCGAGGGTTTGTTTTGCTGTAGCACTTGACGTGCAACGCATGCGTCGACCTGTGTTGTTTGTTGTGGAGGGGAATTCAACTACTTTCAGTGAGAGCAGAGAAGTAAGAACAGAGAATCATGGACATAAGAAACTGGCTCAAAAAGCCACAAAAGTCTACAGCTGACCCAGCCCTGGTAGTGAAACGTTGTTCCAGCGCAGGTAGACCTTTTTCCCCTTCTCTTCCCTTTCCCTTCCGTGGAGATGGCGAGCCTATTCATTAATGCTCAATAGGTTGTTGTCTTTTAGCCTTGTTTTTCAACTTTCCTCCCGCCGTGGAGACGGTGACTTAATACCACAGTATTAGCATAATGTTAACCTACATATAATAGTAGCTGAAACTAGCCGATTATGGACACACTCTTGTGATGATGTCTGAGTGAATGCCTAATGCAGAGTGCAGTGCTTTCCCCCTCCCGCATGCATGGGGATGTTTTACATTATTAAAACAATGACTCATGGGCGTTTATTTTTCTCTATTCAATGGGGTGCTTGTGCTACATTTGCATTTCTATGGGAGAAGGTGTGAAAATCGCCAAGTAGCTGGAATGTGGATGAGTGCAGTAGGCTAGGTGAGGACATAGCCTACTGTATGATGTCATACTCATGTATTGTCATGTTATAGCATATTGTTTAAACTGGGAGCTCTTTTCAGACCAGTCCAGAGCAGACTGATGTGAGAGCTTAATTGAATTATTGAAATGACCTTGTTGCGCAGTGGAATTATATCATGAATTATCTGGAAGCATGTGTGTAAAGATTCTAGTTGTATAAACATCTTAAATGGCTTTTAAAGGCATACTCTTTGGCCTTATGGATTGAAATATGCTCATATTTGGCTATTTGCTGCGTTATTGAATGCATGCAAATATCTACGACCATTATTTTAATGATTCCTCTCCTGCCAGAGATGTTGTTGGCAACTGTGTTGCTGTTTATTGTATAGGTGAGGTTTGTTTTGTATTTATCATTTTTAAAATGATTTAAACTAGTGAAAACAGCCGATTTACAAGCACACAATTGCCTCGCACCGTGAGGCATTGTGTGCTTGTAGATCGTCTGTTTTCACTACTTTTGTGTGATGGCCTTGTATGATGAAGCAGGGCTTTACTTTGCGAAAGAAATTACACATTTGAAACTTGGAGATACAAGGTTTCTGCCCGACAGTGACTATATATATATATATATATATATATATATATATATATATATATATATATATATATATATATATAGTGCATATATATAGTGCCCACCCTGGAAACATTAAGGCCCCCCTGGTTATTATTTCCTGGGGCCGGCTCTGGGATTACAATAAGTGTTTTGCCATTGCATTGCATGGCAGGCACACTTAATAAGTGTCATTGCATCTTTTTGACAAATAGAGGTGTAAAATGGAGATTCAGACATTACTACACTGAAAACAAGATGTGACGTTCAGTGTTGAATTTAGATTTTTAGAAGTTGAGTTTTGGTAAAAGCTGAACCACCAGATATTGTGTCAATCTTGATCTAATGAATACACCCCCCCCCCCCCTTCTCTCTCTCTCTCTCTCTCTCTCTCTCTCTCTCTCTCTCTCTCTCTTGAGGCAGCCTACTTGCAAGTTGGAGGTTGAGCACTCTTTCCATTTTCATTGCAGTAGATCTGTTTTGGACCGTCCACTTCCAAGTGAAGTGAAATGGAGTACGTAACCAGCGCTAGCGTTCAGGTGCTCTCCGGTCACTTGCATGTCATTTTCGTTCACGTGTATTGCTGGACACCGTTTGGCTGGACACATATAACAAGGGATCATTACTTGCATGACCAATGGAAAACTAATGGCTGTATTATAACTTTGATGAAGGAGAGGGACACTATATTTCCACACTCACTCCGGGGGCCACATTGCAGATTGCTACGTCCAACTTTGTCATTCTATTTAGTAGGTCATAGAAAATAAACAAAAAATAGCTGATATATAAGCTCAAAACACATCGTTTTGAGCTTGTAGATCTGCTATTTTATCTTCTTTTGTTTTTGCTTATTTTGAATTGGAATCCTGAATTATTGTTCCTTTTTAAATGGAATCCTGAAATGTAACATTGTGATTCAATTTCAATTGGCTTTGTGCCCCTCAAAACAATGGCATGACCTGAGGCCACAGTGGCCTTAATGCCCCAGCTGAGTCGCTGACTGTCCCACTTTCGTAGACAGTAGACACTGGTGTGACGTGTCCCTTTCTTGTCATGTAGACACCAGTGTCTTTTGTTGAGATTCTGAAATCTTAACTACCCAGAGTCCCCATCTTTAAACCAATCCAGTGATTGGTCCAGGCCTGAGCATGGATCATACCTTGGCAAATGATTATAACATGTATAATAACATTGTAGAACATTTTAGAATCTTTAAACATTGCCATTTGTAAATGTTTACTAAATAATTTATAACCAATGCTAAAAATCACATAGTAGGAATTCATTTACGAATGTCTGTTAAGGTGACCTCCATGTTTGTTCATGTTTAATATACGCTTTGTAGATGTTATCAAGAGCCCTAATGTAAAGTGAAGACTATTCATTGCGACCTGACGGTCGCAAGTTACTATAAAAAAACCTCCACTGGCTGTCTATCAGTCCCTCCGTCAGTCTGTCCGTCATGTCACGTCACATCACATCACACTTTTGGCCCTACTCTTATCTCCGGTACCGTTGCCCCTATCCATGCCAAACTGCTAAACATGAATAAACATGGAGGCCACATTAATTAACAGACAGTTGTAAATAATGAATAGTCTTCACTTTACATTAGGGCTCTTTCTTGATAACATCTACTAATGATTTATAGATATTTATAGGCCTATACATTATTTCATTGTTTTTATTTAGGTTATTTATTAATTTAGCTTCACATTTCCAACCTGATAAGGATAGGAAATATATTTATGGACCTGTTGCTTGTAAAGAAAGAAAGAGACAGAGAGAGATTATTTGATGTGGAAACGGTGACGCTTATTAGGCTATGTTTTTATTTGGCCACGCGTTCTTGGGCAATTTATTGTTGTATTATTGTTAGCATTAGCATTAGCATTAGCGGTTAGCCGTTGGGACTGTGATGAATCAAGTAGGCTTAATAGCCTATATATATTTTATTTGTGTGTGTGTGTGTGTGTGAGAGAGAGAGAGAGAGAGAGAGAGAGAGAGAGAGAGAGAGAGAGAGAGAGAGACAGACGTCCATTGCTAATTGACGGGGACGTGACCATTTATTTGTCATCAGTTGTTTATCCTGTTTGAGTACATATTACACTCACATTGCTTCACAACTTGGCAATTAAATACAAAACAAAAGGCAATGACACAATCAAACTGAAGGTTAGTGTGCCTTAGTGTACCTCTCTCTCTCCATACATCAATGGCAGAGGAAACCATACTTGGCACCAGCCTGCACATTGGGAGCAATTAGGAGTTCAGAGTCTTGCTCAAGGACACTTCAACACCAGCTCTGGGGGAGCCCAGGCAGGGGTGTCACACCAAATTCTGGGCCCTGGGTACAAGGGTTCACTGTTCTTCATTGGGGGGAGGGGGTTTAACCCATTTTGACTGGGAACACATTATTTTGTGCTTTAATTATTGAAATATTAGAGGGTATACAAGCTCCCAGCTACTGCAAGCTTGTAAATCTGCAATACCTTTGAAAAATCTTGAAAATTGTGCAAGTATTTGAATATTTCAAATCCTTTTTTTTATAAACCTATGTTTCTATGTCAGTGGTGCTCTGTATATATATACAGGGTATATAGCTACACAAAGGCCTTATTTAATTCTTTGAAGGCTTAAATGTTTACAATTCTTTAAAGATTTCTCAATTACCAAATGTTTTGGGCCTACTTTTTCCTCATTTACAGCAGAAGCGTAGGGAGCGTTAGGCGGACTAGGCGATCGCCTACCAACTGAGATCTGATCTCGCCTAAATTAAAAAAAAAAAAAAAAAACTCTATTTCCATTGTGTAAAGACCTGACTGGACAGTATTAGTATGGAGAGGATCGTAGGCCAATAGAATGGTAGGCGGCCGGGCCATTAATCAACACTCTTATAGAGATGTACATTTGGGCTGCCGGGCCATTACTCAAGTCGCCTATAGAGATGTACAACTGAACAAAGTCCATTCTACTTTCCTCTTACCTGTAGGATATCCTCTGTTCCAAATTAATACAGTCCTAAATATAGTAAACCGTTTCCAAATACATGATCATCTTGTGTAGTTTAAATCCAGCACCGCTGGATTTAGCTGGATTAAGAATTGACGCCTTGTTGTCTCTCCAGACCAGCTGTAGCATATTAAAACCCGTTAAACAAGCCTCAACAAATACACTGTCAACAGAGAGATGTGTACATTTTTAAGAGGTTTAAACGAACCAAAATAACTGAAGCTTGAAGCAGTGATTTTGGCTGGCATTTTGGCTGGCATTTCGCCTAGTACAAAGGTAACCGGAACAATCGCCCCAAAACACACTCGCCCCCAGTGTCTTATGTGCAGAATTAAATGAAGAAGTTCATCCCGGTGGCGGGGGCAATCATGTTTTGGGACGAATAACGCATTTTGCACCCTCATCTCAACAGCGCAGCAAAAAAAGGTAAAAAAAAAAAAAAAAAAGATAATTAACCGGTTAATGCTGACGGCTAACCGGTTACTGAATTAACCGTTAGAGACATCCCTAGTTTGGATGGCAATATAGTCTTTACAATTCATTATCTAAAAAAAAAAAAAAAACGTCAGATCATGTCCATACGTCAGTGAGTCATTGGGTAACGTCTCAATGTCTATAGCTGACCAGTTCTGGCAATCATATGAAGATCCCTGATGTCATCAATATTAAGACCATATATGATTCTAGTGTTAAAGTTTAAACTAAAGAGTAAACTGCAGCCAAAAGTAAAGATCTATCGAGCCCAGCGGAGAACAGAGATTGAAGGACTGTGTCGCTACGCTGTAGTTATATCGGCTCTGGATTTATGAACTAGAAAAGAAGTGTGCCTGCAGCTCGCTAAGTGTGTGTAGCCTTGTGTAATGGTTGGTTTTAGCATTAGCATTTTTAACATTAACATTAACATTAACATTACATCAGCATTAGCATTAACATTTTTAACATTTGTATTTTTAGCATTAACACTAACATCATATTTAGCATTAGAATTTTTAACATTAGCATTTTTAGCATTAGCTTTAACATTAGCATTTTAGCATTAACATTTTATTAGCATTAGCTTTAGCATTTTTTGCATTATCGTTAACATGTTTTAGAATTAACTAGCATTAGCATTTTTTAGCATTAGTATTTTTAGCATTAGCATTTCTAACATTAGCATTAGCATTTTTAGCATTAGTTAGCATTAACATTTCTAACATTAACATTTTTAGCATTAGCATGTGTTAGCTTTTGCCTGCATTAGCATTTGCATATTTAACATTGATTTTTTAGCATAAGCATTCAAATATTTAACATTGTTTTTTTAGCATTAGCATTTTTAACATTATCATGTTTAGCATTAGCATTTTTAGCATGAAAATTTATTAGCATGTGTTAGCATTAGCATTTGTTAGCATTATCATTAGCATTTTTAGCTTAGCATTAGCTGAAATAGCGGTTAGCATTAGCCGTTAGCCGTTGGGACTGTGGGACCACCCACCGAGTTTGAGACCAGTAACGTGTTGGGAAGTGGAGTTATGGATGTGTAAAGCCTTAAAAAACGTTAATTAACCGGTTAATGCTGACGGCTAACCGGTTACAGAATTAACCGTTAGTGACATCGATAGTTTGGATGACAATATAGTCTTTGCAATTCATTATCTAAAAAAATCTAAATAAATAACCTGGCAGATCCTGTCCGTACGTCAGTGAGTCATTGGGTAACGTCTCAATGTCTATAGCTGACCAGTTCTGGCAATCATATATGAAGATCCCTGATGTCATCAATATTAAGACCATATAAGATTTTAGTTTTAAAGTTTAAATTAAAGAGTAAACTGCAGCCAAAAGTTAAGAGCTATCGAGCCCAGCGGAGAACAGAGATCGAAGGACTGTGTCGCTACGCTGTAGTTATATCGGCTCTCGATTTATGAACTAGAAAAGAACATTTTAAGTGTGCCTGCAGCTCGCTAAGTGAGTGCAGCCTTGTGTAGTGGTTGGTTTTAGTATAAACATTTTTAACATTAACATTTTGCACGCCAAACTCGTTCAGTAACGAGACAAGGCCACTGGAGGTCGCTGTGCCAAAACTCAGTTGTCTCGTTGAGAGACGAGACAAAGGGTTAACTTGTTACGTGCAGCTGCATACATGCTGCGTGCCCTATGAAAGACCCTGGTGCATATGTAATAACGTGACGCGCACAGAAGCAAAATGGAGCCTCTATGCTGCATTGACTTCTATTCTATGCTGAAACATAAAAACAGCTTTATCTCTGAATAAGGTGCAAAGAACGCCAGGGAAGCAGAGATCTGCTTGTTTTCACAGCGACACTTTACCACGATGGTCGGCCCCGGTTTGGATTTTAGTTTTGTGAGCGTTTGTAAACAAACGGATATTCTTCCTCAATCGTCAGTGTACACTCACGTGCACACGCACTAAAGCGTAAGTTAGCATTAGCGTTAACATGTTTTAGCATTAGCTAGCATTAGCATTAGCATTTCTAGCATTAGCATTAGCATATTTAACATTAGCTAGTATTAACATTTCTAACATTAGCAGTTTTATTGTTAGCATTCACATATTTAGCATTGGCTTTTTTAGCATTAGCATTTTTGCATTAGTATGTGTTAGCATTAGTATCTGTTAGTATTAGCATTTTTTGCATTTGCTAGCATTAGCATTTCTAACATCAGCATTTTTAGCATTAGCATTTGCTATTTAACATTGTTTTTTTAACATTAGCATTTTTAACATTAGCATGTTTAGCATTAGCATGTTTAACATTAGCATTTGTTAGCATTAGCATTAGAATTTTTAACATTGTTTTTTTAACATTAGCATGTTTAGCATTAACATTTCTAACATTAACATTTTTCATAAGCGTTAACATGTTTTATCATCAGCTAACATTAGCATTTTTAGCATTAGCATTTCTAACATTAGCAAGTGTAGCAGTAGCTAGCATTAACATTTCTAACATAATTTTAACTATTAACATTCACATATTTAGCATTGGCTTTTTTAGCATTAGCATTTTTTGCATTAGCATTTTTTAGCATTATCATGTGTTAGCATTAGTATCTGTTATCATTAGCATTAGATAGAATTAGCATTTCTAACATCAGCATTTTTAGCATTAGCAGTTGCATATTTAACATTGGCTTTTTAACATTAGCATTTTTAACATTAGCATGTTTAGCATTAGCATTTTTAACATTAGCATGTGTTAGCATTAGCATTTGTTAGCATTAACATTAACATTTTTAGCATTAGCATTAGCATTTTTAGCTTGGCATAAGCGGATGTAGCGGTTAGCATTAACCATTAGCCGTTGGGACTGTGGGACCACCCACCGAGTTTGAGACCAATAATGTGTTGGGAAGTGGAGTTATGGTTGTGTAAAGCCCAGCCAATAGGAAGGCAGAGGGGGCGGGGCTTAAGCCATTACAGATCATTCCTATTGGCCATGTAAGTACACACAGCAAGTTTCGAGACGGTACCATGCTGCAAACTGGAGATATAGCTATTTAAAGCTCAGCCAATAGGAACATAGGAGCGGGGCTTAAGAGGGGCTTAAGTAATAAGTCCCTACTGGCCGTTTAAGTCCAGACACCAAGTTTCAACACGGTACCATGCTGTGAACTGGAGATATCTATGTTTAAAAGCAAATAGGAATACTGAGGAGGCGGGGCTTAATCAATTACAGCTCGTCCCTATTGGCCAGAAAAAGTCCAAAGTCTTGTGAGCGTTTTAAAGTTTAAATCATGTTGCAAGGCAAAAGTATGCCAGAGTAATGTGGCGCCAACGTTTTTTTTTTTTTTCAGAGTCCCCCATTCAAAGTCAATGGGGTTTTTGGGTGTTGTTTTTTGCAAATTACGTCACCATGGCAACACGGATCGGAAAGAAAAGTAATTGCACACAATTCCCGGCCGAGCTGCACATTTTGATGTATATATTGCGGGGGTGGCGTAAATCGTGTGGCAGTTATTAAGTGCCGAAATGATCCCCCTTTCAAAGTCAATGGGGTTTTTGGGCGTCATTTTTTGCGAATACGTTGCCATGGTAATGCGGATCGGAAAGAAAAGCAATAGCACACCATTCCCGGCCGAGCCGCACATTTTGATGTATATATTGCGGGGGTGGCGTGAATTGTGCGGCAGTTATTACGTGTCGAAATGTGTGGCGACATGACTCACTTACTTAAGTATGGCGGATTACAATAAGTGTTTTACCATAGCATGGCAGGCACACTTAATAAACCACCTGTCAGTGAGAGGATTCTGATGAAGCCGCGGCAGGAGAGATAATCCATGTTTTCTGTTTCAGTGGATTACAAATTGAAGGGGTACCCCAAATGTGTTTTTTATTTATTTTTATTTTTTTACCATTTTGTGCGGAAGATCTTTAGCTGGGGCCAAATTGGGAAAGTTTGTGAACTTTGTGAAGAGTTTTTGATTTTTGGTATGGTGTTAGGTATGGGTATAAGGTTTTCAAAAACCATCGCAGTTGGGCTCGCCCCCTAGTGGTCTGTTGGCAATGAATTCAATAGTAGATTTGTCAGTATATGGTTGAAACCCCAAATAATTGATAAAAGAGATTTTTCAATGGATTCTGTTACTATTGGGTATGATAAACAACATACTATAAGTTTAGGAAAAAATTACTACCGGAAAGGCATCATTTTCAAGATGGCGTCCACGATGGCTGCCGGGAGCTTAAAATGCCTATGAACTGGGTTTTAATGTGTAGAAAATCATAAAAAAGATGCACTTGGCGAAGAGTTTTTGAATTTTGTCATGGTGTTAGGTATTAGTCCACTTGCTAGAATCTGAACCCTGGCATATTGAGTACACCAAGGTTTTATGTTATAAATGTTGAGTATGAGTTCCCAGCATTTAGAAACTGCCGGATGCTAACTTGCATATGTTGAGCAATTTTCATAATTTGCATAATTCGATTTATTTAGCATAATCTCCCATAATAATGGATAATATGTCAAAAACTGATTGGCTGATTTGAACAATATTGGAGTGGTATTGGAGGTTATTGTGAATGCTGAATCCATTTCTGACATTTTCTAAATTCAAAATGGCCGTTTTAAACCGGAAATGGCCATATACAACATAAAAAAGTATCAAAATCACCCCACGTTAAGTTGGTATAAGGCCATTTCCGGTTTAAAACGGCCATTTTGAATTTAGAAAATGGATTCAGCATCCTCAATAACCCCCAAAACCACTCCAATATTGTTCAAATCGGCCAATCAGTTTTTGACATATTGATTGATTGATTGATTGAAGACTTTATTAGAAGTTTGCATAGGAAAAGGTAGTTTCATGACGGTACAGTTCACTGGTACAAGGTCTACTAAAAGGAGATCCATGAAAAGACTAGGCTTATTTCCACAGGAAACCATTAAAGTATATCATATAACATTGAATGACAGACAAATAGAACACAGTACTATGCAGTAGATATGTAACGAAAAAACAAAAAAGAAAACAGTAAGTATATACAAAGAAGGGGCAGGGGAGGGTAGGGTTGGGCTAGGTTAGTTTTTTTTACCAGTTGCAAACGGCTGCTGCCTGGAAGTGGTTTTTCAGGGCAATGTTAAAGGATGCTAGTGATCCACACTCCTTTATGGCCTTCGGTAAGGCTTTCCGCATTTTGGTGGTATAGCAGAAAAACGAGTTTGACCCTTTGTTGGTTTTGACTCTGGGTTGGAAGTGATCTGTGGCGCTGCCTCTGGTGTTGTAATTATGGACATCCTTAATGTTTATAAAGTATTTTGACTGGTACTTGGGTATCATAGTGGTGTAGTGTATCTTGTACACCAGGCCCATTGCAAATTGCTGTACTCTGTCATCTACTCTGAGCCACCCCACTCTTAACTGGTGAGTAGCAGTGAGGTGAGTCTGATAGGGAAGGTTAAGCAGGACCCTAATTAGTTTATTTTGGGCTGTTTGGAGTTTAGTTTTCAGGGCTTGTGGGGCGTCACGATACCATACGTGAACTCCGTAGTCAAAGAGGGGCTGGATTATTGCACCAGCTATGGTCTTCAGTGTGTTGAAATTGACCTTCGGGGCGATCCTCTGTAGGAAACAAGTTCGTTGGTTGATTTTATTTATTACTTTAGAAGTCATCTTTTCGCTGGAAAGATTAGCTTCAAGGATACATCCTAAGTAAGAGATTTCGTTTTTTCGTGTTATGACCTTGTCACCCACTTTGATTGTGAAGTTATCGACTTTTTTGAGGTTATGATTTGATCCAAGGAGGATGGACTCAGTTTTTCCCAGGTGAATTGATAATTTGTTGTCGTTAAGCCATGTGCAGATCTTACTTAGTTCAGAGTTAAGTGTCTTTTCAACCTGCAAGTGGTCCTTGCCAGAGACTAGGAGAGCCGAGTCATCCGCGAACAGGAACAGGTTGCAGTCGCAAGCAGATGCCATGTCGTTCACGTATATTAGGAACAACAGAGGTCCCAGTATGCTACCTTGAGGAACACCACAGCTTACTGGGAGGGGGGGGGACAGGGTACCGTTAATTTCCACCACCTGTTCCCTCCCCACCAGGTAAGATTGCATCCAACTCACTGCTGCGCTGTCAAGACCGATGTATTTTAGTTTCTCAATCAGAATAGAATGATTTACGGTGTCAAATGCCTTCTGGAGGTCCATCATGACCATGCCGCTATATTTGCCGTCATCCGCTTCGCGTTTGATTTGGTCAGTCAAATAGAGAAGGCATGTGTCAGTGGAATGAGATTTTCTGAATCCAGATTGGAACTCGTAAATCAGATTGTTCTCATCGAGATATCTTGCAATCTGTTCGTAGACTATTTTCTCCATGACTTTGGATATGGAGCTAAGAATGGAAACGGGACGGTAGTTTCCAGGGCCTAGTTTGCTACCTTTTTTATGCAGGGGGGTTACTTTTGATAGTTTGAAGTCCTGTGGGACATGATGGAAAGGTTAATTATGTGGGTAATGATTGGAGCAATGGTGGCGGCTGCATCTCTGAGAAATCTAGCTGGAATTTTATCAAGGCCAGTGGCCTTGTGTTGAGGTAGGGCGCTCAATTTTTTAAACACTTCATCAGTTGTCACTGTGGCAAGTTTAAAAGAGTCTTTTCTGACGCCCAGTTTATTGTAGAATTTCTTAACAAATTTTACACCATACCGCCCAGATGGGGCGACCAGTCTTTCGACCTGTGAACGGGCTGTGGTGGTAAAGGTTTTGTTAAGATGGGTAGCCACTTCACATTTGTCAGAAATGAGAGCGGCATCCGTTTTGATGTTTATGCTGTGGCATATGGTTTTAGGTTTTAAGCCTAATTGGTTGTTAAGCAACTTCCATAGGTCTCGTGGTTTGTTTTTGTAGTTGTCAATGTAGTTTTTTTTGGCGGATCTAACTAGGGTGGTCGTCTGGTTTCTAAGCTTCTTGCACTGAGCAGTAAGATGCTTGATGTGGATTTTGAGGTCAGGGTTGAATTTTTTTCTAAGCTTTTTGCAGCGTTTTTCATCGTACTTTTTGTCTCTGAGTTTAGCTGATTTGGCAATATCTGAGTTATACCATGGCTCTTGGCGGGCTTTAACCCTGGTGGTTTTCAAGGGGGCCACGTCGTCTAGAGCATCGGTCAATTTGGTTTTAAAACCACACCATGCTCCTTCGACATCTGTACACTGCAGTTCTGGGGAAAAGTCTGTACTCGCTAGTTTGTGATTTAAAGCCTCACTGGAGTAGTTTTTAAGGCTTCTAGCTACAACTGTTTTGTGGCCACTAGCCTTGGGTTTGTGTATTTTACGCATAGAGTAGATCATGTAATGATCACTAAGACCGCATACAATAGCCCCGCTAGCGGTGACTTTGGATTTGTCTGTGGTTACGATGAGATCTATGAGGGTTTGGGAGTGCTCCGTCACCCTGGTGGGTACGGTAACGAGCTGAGTGAGGCCATATTGATTACATAACCCATTAAAGGACTTGAACAGGGGTGTTTCTTTACGCAAAACATCAACATTCCAGTCGCCCAAAATGTGATACTCAATACCGTCCACCTTTGCTAAGCTCTCATCAAACAGCTCAAAGAAGTCATTCTGGTCAGGGGGTCTATAGACAGCGCATATTAGTATATTTTTAGCATGTTCAAAAATTATCTCGACCCATACAGTTTCAAGAGAGCTGTGGTGTAGGTCTGGGCGAATGATAAAATTTAAATCATTGTGAATATACATGCAAACACCATCTCCCTTCCTGTTCCTATCATTCCTAATGACAGTGTAATTGGTTATTTCATTCTGTAAATGAGTCATCGAGTTTAGTTTCCGAGAAGGTTAAAATTTGGACCTTACCATCAAGAAACATAGCTTTGATTTGTTCCAGTTTGGGTTTCAAACTGTTGACGTTGAGATTAATCATTTTTAGTCCTCTTTTCACAAAAGTACCTTTCATGTCTGAGGTGTCCAGATAACCATTATCAGTTCTGGGGGAGGGGGGTTCCCCTGTGTGTGAGTCCACTGCAGGAATGTCCGTCTGTAGTGGGGGTAGGGGGGCGCTGGGGGTGGGGGTGAGGTCATGTCCCGTTGATGTCTGAGAACCCAGACAATAGGATATCCAGCTTCTCTCATCGGCGCGGGGGATCGAGGTGGCGGCGCAGATTGTATCAAAGCCGAGATATGCCGACAGCCACGATTGGTTACGATCCCTGGGGGGTGACGGGGCCAGCGGGGGGGCATCCTGCTCGATGGTAATCTCCGGGGATCCGACGGCCGCGAACTGGGCACCAGCAGCCTCGATGTCGGGTGGTGGAGCCGGCGCGGGGGTGGACACGCCGTCGTCCGAGGCGCTCCGTGGGTCGGGTGGTCCCTCGAAGATCCGTAGTTCCGCAGAGACGTCCATCGCGTTTGTGTTACAAATGTTTGTATATATGTTTTGAATACATGACTGCTGTGTCGTAAGACAAATTTCAGTGTGAACTGACAATAAAGTACTATATCATATCATATATCATATCGCGTGATCGTCGGGGGCCCGTTGGTCAGGGGAGCTGGAGTAGTTCGCTGTTGGTTCCACGGGATCCATGTCTGCCGAGTTGGCCATGTTGGTAACGTCACTGGTCGACAATGGTGAAGAGTCGACCGTGGAAAGACCAACAACGGCTGCGAGAGCGGCGGCAAGTCTGCGAGTCATCTGTCGGGTTGCAACAGGTCCAGGATGGGTCTCTATATCACCACAGAGTAGCAGCAAAAAGTAAATACAGGACCTTCTGTCCATATTACTGCCAACCGGGGGTTTGTTCTTTGTTGATATCAGCGTACCAAAGACAGTCATTCTCCCGCAGCCAAGGTGTTTGGATTCCGACCCACCGTGGAGATAACAATCATTGTGTGATTCCTCTCTGTCCTGCACATAATCCATCGTATCCAAATTATGTGGGATCCACGGTGAACTCAAGCATGAGTCGGTAAACCATACGAGAAACGTTAGAAAAGATACAAATATCCATCCCTTTGTCCCTGGAGAGTAGTTTACTGGCGCGCGGCGAGAAGTCGCGGAGCGTGAAAAAAAGCGTCCGACCTGCATGGCTGCTACTGATCAACTGTGTGATATTATCCATTATTATAGGGGATTATGCTAATTAAAGCTAATTATGAAAATTATGAAAATTGCTCAACATATGCAAGTTAGCATCCGGCAGTTTTTACATGCTGGGGACCCTTACTCAACATTTATAACATAAAACCTTGGTGTACTCAATATGTCCGGGTTCACAATGGGGCTCTATGGGCTGGCAAGTAGACTATATGGGTATATGGTTTTCAAAAAATATTGCAAACAAGTTGGGCTCGACCCCTAGTGGTCTGTTTGCAATGAATCAGATATTAGAGAGGTCAGTATATTTTAGACCACCAGCGGGTGAGCCCAACTTGTTTGCGCTAGTTTTTCAAAACCTTATACCCATACCTAACACCATGTCAAAATGTAAAAGCTAGTTACCAAGTGCATATTTTATATGCATTTTTACACATTAAATAGGCATTTTTAGCTCCCGGCAGCCATCGTGGACGCCATCTTGAAAATGATGCCTTTCTGGTAGTTATTTTTTCCTAAACTTTTAGTATGTTGTTTATCATACCCAATAGTAACAGAATCCAATGAAACATCTATTTTATCAATTATTTGGGGTTTCAACCATATACTGACAGATCTACTATTGAATTCATTGCAAAGAGACCACTAGGGGGCGAGCCCAACTTTTTGCGATGGTTTTTGAAAACCTTATACCCATACCTAACACCATACCAAAAATCTGAAACTCTTCACCAAGTGCACCACATTGATGATTTTTGACCAGTTTGGCCCAGCTAGTTGGGTTTGTTTGGAACTAAGGACAGTGGTGTGTGTGGCCTGCAGACATTTTTCATAGCCAAGCGTAGCCATTCAAAAAAACGTCTAAGAAAGCTTATCTGATACACAGGAGGAAGGTCTGGAGTACATATAGAGTAAATAAAGTGAGTAAATCCGGCGTTTATTTCTGTTAGCAAAAACTGATGTGAGATTCACCAAGTGTGTATGTCCCATTTTGAGCGGATCACAGTTGTATGTCATGAATAACAACGGCTGCCAGTTGAGTGTAAAATCACAAGCGCTACGTAATTATGGTAGGACCATACGGTAGTAAGCCTGACTTTGTAGTCTGCCTTTGGAACGTCTCATTTCACACCATACAGCAACTAGAAAGAATCATCCAACTTGAACTTGGCCGTGCTGCTTAAAAACTTCAACTCTCGTCAAAAAAAAAACAATCAGCATCACATCACCTTGACAACGTGTAGGCTACAATTACTGTATATCTGTCCCGGGTCTGTCATCAGAATAGCCACACTAGAGGCGAGGCCCCTGATGGCCACAGCCACACTGATACTCCATCTCCATCTGTGCTGCGTTTGGCTGGAGATTAACTCCAGTTCCCAGAATGCTATAGGCTCAAAGCTTGGTGGGTGGTCCCAGAAGTGGGAAAACGACTTCTACGATATGTCACAGAAATATTCTCTGAGGGATGTGGAGTGGTGCAACCCAGGTTTTAACAGAAAGTGGTTGTACAGAAACAAAACTATGAAATCCAACGGGAACGACAGAAAGTTGGTGAAATTACAATTTGTCCCCCACTCGGATCATTTATTTGTCCCTACCACCTGCATGCAAGGTTGCACATCAATTGCATTGATTCTTCAATTAGTACCACTGTGTGTGTGTGTGTGTGTGTGTGTGTGTGTGTGTGTGTGTGTGTGTGTGTGTGTGTGTGTGTGTGTGCGCGTGCGTGCGTGTGTGTGCGTGTGTCCCCTTACCCTCACAGACTGGGAAAACACCATCCCATCCTTTCAGAGTGCAGCTGTGTTTATTGGTCCCACTGATCATTACGTAACTAGAATCAATGACAATAATGAAAACAAAATATCAATATGAATTCATTCTCATGTGATATTATCAGTAGGCCAATTCAATGTTGTGTTATTCAACACATTAGTGCTAATTCTTTAAAATAGTTATCTGTTTTACTATAAATTGTTATTGAGAAAGAATAAAAATTGAGCTCCATGAAAACAATGCCTGTTTGCTGTTGTCAGCAGTGAGCAGATCTTGTCAAAGCCTTTCAATCATGCTGTTACATGTACAATCTAGTCCCGGAAAGATGTGCTGTGATTGGCCAGTTGTAACTTTATAACAGTTGTAACTTTGATTGGCAATTGTCAGACAGGGACAACACATGTCCCTATTGGGCCATAACTCGGACACCATTTAGGCCATGGCTACACAGAGCTGGATATTACTGAAGCTAGACATTTTTTTGTGCTGTTGGGGCTTGCAGCCACATGAAGCAGGATATTTTTTAAACCGGATAAATAAGTGGAGAGATTGAAAAATATCCGATTCACTGGATCCGTGTAGACAGGGAACCCGGATATCTCTGAAGACTTTACTGTGTGTGCTTGTTAGACCAGGGCCATGGCTACACGGAGCTGGATTTTTCATATATCCCGGTTTTTCAGATATCCACATAGAAAAATATCTAGGTCCACACGGACCTGGATATTTCATATGTCCCGGTTTTTCAGATATCCACATAGAAAAATATCTAGGTCCACACAAAAGATATCTAGGTCTAACAAGCACACACACAGTAAATTCTTCAGAGATATCCGGGTTCCCTGTCTACACTAATCCAGAGAATCGGATATTTTTCAATCTCTCCACTTATTTATCCGGTTTAAAAAAAAATGTCTAGCTTCAGAAATATCCAGCTCCGTGTAGCCATGGCCGAGCGGTTGAAGCAGATTTCACAACGTTCTGCACAGCGACTCGCTTGCCGTTGCCTCTCAAGGCTCAAGTCTGCATTAGTCGGCGAACCTCCATCACAAACAAAAAACATACTTTTTATCCTCCTGCATATGTTGGAACGAATCTGGCGGCAGCGTGATTGGAAACTTGGAGGCTGGGACTGAAAGTCTATTAATTAGCAAATCTGACCAAACCACCGAGGCTTGTTCTGAAATGGGGTTTCGAGCTGTATCAAAAGTGACCCTGAAAGAGACAGTTCCTGAAGAGGAAGGTATGGGCAGTCCTTGGCAAAACTGTATGCAGTTGGTAGTGGTGTGGTGGTGCTCTAGTGCCCTCTATTGGCCAACAGCCAGTAGAAACACATGGAGAAACAAAGCATAAAAAGCAACAGATTAATTGCTCCGTTCATACCCTGTTTGGCAGGTGTACTCCACTTCTGACCCAAAGACAAATTCTTCTCCCTTCACATGATGGAATTCTGCAAACTGAACATCTCCAGGGCGATCACAGGATATTGCTGAAAATAAAAATGTATGATTGAGTGCAGTTGAAGTCATTTTATGCATGTACATGAAAAGAAACGGGAGGAAGTGGTGGTTTGGGATAACTGAGGGACTTGGGGAACAGAAGGGCTTACAGACAGGGTGCTAAAGTCATTAGAAACAGGATGGCTGACGAAGGAATGTGTGTATAGCACTGGTGGTGGGAAATTACATCTTCACATTAAATTACATTAGAATATGGCTAATCTTTGTCCAATAAATCTAATAAAAGTGGTGCAACTTACCAGCAGGGCGAGCAATGGAGTTCTAAGAAAGAAAGAAAGAAAGAAAGATAATAATCTATCAGAGAAAGCACAGCAACAGTATTTTTCTCAACCCAATGAGACTTATCTTCCACCGACAATGAACTCAATGTATTTATTTGTATGATTGAAGTGACCAAGCCTGGTTTGGTTTCTATTTACTGTGCAAGGCTTACGTATATCCGGTCTAAAGTCACCCACTACTTTTCACATACACATACATACATGCACGTGACATGTCTCTGTATCCTTTCTCCACCGGATGTTGATGTCCTTAACAGTGCAGTGTCCACACTCACTGCTGTGACACTAACCTTTACACACAATGTCTATATAAAACCATATAGTCTGGTTTCAGACTGGCTAACAATTATGGTCACTAGGTATGGGTATCGTTAAGATTTTAGCGATTCCGATTCCGGTTCTGCTTATCGATCTGATTCCTTATCGATTCTCTTATCAATTATTCATTGGGGGGGGGGGGGGGGGGAGGGGGGTAATAGTGGCCAATGGTCTTTTCTACCTTTTCGATCCACCGGGAACCAGTTCTCAACAAGAAAAAAAATCGAAGCAGCGTGTTGAAAAAAAGAGTTTATATTGCTCATTTTGTCAGCCGGTCCCATGTTTTTTAGACATCCTGGAAGTTGCGGCCGCATAGGAAACATTACTACCTCCCCTGATCACGTGGTATATACACAACGAATAATAATGGGGAAGATAATGCACCGGCTAAGCGATATAAACTCTTAATTTCAACACGCTGCTTCAATTTTCTTCCACACTTGCAAAGTAAACAGATGAGAGACCGGTATAGGACGTTTACTTTTTGGATCGAATGTTCACAAAAGGTAAGAAGCGTTCGCGAATGGCGGGGCTTTATTTTTACTACAAACGCGAGGCTGAGCTGTGAGATACGACCATCGTTAGCTCCGCACTAGCGGCGCTGTTCCATTATGAGAAAACAGTCGCCATGTTTTCTTCATGCGTCCGAGAGCGACTCAGATCACAATGTATAAATCAAAAAATAAATCCTTCCAGAATACTGTCTTCTGCAAACCGTTAACATTAGCTAGATGAAGTCACTATGTTTACAATACAAAGAATACAAACCGATGCAGCAAGCTGTATGGGTGTGCTCAGAGCGTGAAACTAAAGACAATGCATTCCTTAGACCAATCCGACCCCAGTGAAAATCTCAGAGCGCAAGCATCTCCGCCCCCCAAAACCACAGACAATTCCTTCCAAAAGCAGCCTAATTTAACATATAGATGTAGCCGTTTCATTGCCTTAAAACATCTATCTGTTGGAATGAAAACCTTCTTCAACATTCGAACTGTGTTAATATGGAAAAAAAAGAAAAAAAGAAAAACAAACAAAAACTAAATCGATCTCATTTTCAAATTTTTCTACTGTTTGAAAATCGCTGACATTAGGACGGATGGTGGATCCCACATATTTTCACAAAACGCATATCATGGTGATTTAAACGAGGCTTTAAATCACCATGTAAAAGTTCGGGGGAAATGAATGAATGGAATCCTATGGAGAACATGTTGCTTCTGGAACCAGAACAGCGCAACTAGCAGCCATGTAATCAGGGGATATTAATAAAACCTGGGAATGAATTCATTGTGAACACTGTGGCAGAATACATGGACTCCAAGATCTCGTGGATATGAGGCATGGGGTAGGCATCCAATGGAGTTTTAGCGTTAACCCCCCTGTAATAAACACAGAATCAAAGGTTTCCACATTTCTTCTTCACCAAGACTACTGGTGCAGCCCATGGTGAAGTGGATGGTCAAATGATTCCCTTGTTCAACATGTCCTTAATCTCTCCTGCAACGTATTCTTGTTTCTCTAGTGACATCCTGTATGCCCGTCGACGGACAGGAAAGAACCTCATCGTTGGCCAAGAGAGTCTGTACAAACAGAAGACCAGTTGTATAAAAGCTGTTCTAGCTGGCCTTGAACGTCTTCACTGGCAGATGCTGCTTGCACCAGTCTTTAAACGTGGTCTACCAGACCTGGGTCACTTTCTTGCTTCCCCCAATCCTCCTGTCGACAGCTGGTGTAGGTACCTTTAGAAGGAGGCATTGGGACAGCAAGATACAAATGTGCGAAAGGGTGGTATTCCAGTTTGTCTCCTCTAGTGATGGCATAGCGGGAGTTCTTGAAGTCCAGGATGATGCCCGTAAGAAACATAAAGTCCAGACCAGTTACAACTGGAAAAGCCAGGTGATCGTCTTCCATGACCTCGACATCGACTGTGTACTGTTGACCATGAAAGGTACAGTCAAACGTTGCATGACCGACAGCACTGTTGATCTTGCCGTCAGCCAACATAAAAGCACCATTATGGAAAGACTTCTGTCCCTCACTGGGACCTTTAAGACGTCTCCACAAAGACTCCCACACTAGTGTATAAGTACAGCCGGTATCCAGAAGACCCCAACAGTGGTACGACTTCAGGAGCATGATTGGCTTGCTAGGTCGGCTCTGTGTCCCAGCTAACTGAACAACAGAAAGGCTTACAGGGGTTTTCTTTCCCCCAATGGGTGCTGTGGCTCCAGCCGCTTTCTTCTGCTGCTCCGATTTGTTAGCTTGAGACCAGTATGACTTAGAGGCCAACAAGTCTTTCTCAATGAGTGTACTGTATGCATTGAGCCCGACTAAACTTGCCAGCCTAGGTTTGCAATTGCGAAGAATGTGCTGGAGTATGGTTCTCTCAGGAAGATCGGCTTGCCACCTACGACAAAGAGCTCGCAACTGGAAAGCAAAATCTTGAATGCCCTCTTGTGGTTCTTGATGTCTCTCACGGATCCGCATCTCGGCTTCCGTTTCATAGTCCTCAGACAAGAAGGACCTCAAGAAGGCATCTTTGAACTGTTTCCAGGTCTGCAAGGATCTCAAGATCAGGTAGGGGGTGCACAGCAAAGAACTCTTCACACTTCTCCAGATAGGATATTGGATCCAAGTCACTTCCCCTGTCACCAAAACAAGGAAACTCCACATTGACTGTAGGCTTGAAGTGATAGGCAGAGTGAATGGCACTTCTCTGGCTGTTGTCTGGCATTGAGTTGTCAAAAGGATTGGGTGAACTGTGCTTTGTATGAGACTTTCAAGGTACATGTTCAGGTGATATGGGAGTAGATGTTTTAACTGGTTGACGTAGACGTAGCATTCACCATATCTTCCAACTGAGCATCTCTTCGAGATCACCTTCAAGGAGGGCGTTGGTGCGGTTAAGACTCCGCTCAATAGCAGTGACTCTAGTGTCCATCTCACTATAGCGACTGTATAGCTGTGTTATTAACGGCCCCATCTGGTCCAGTGATGATGGTGGCTCTGTCTTTGCATCAGTGTTGGTTGAAGGTAGCCCTGTCTGTGTGTCTGTGTCAGTGTCTGTTACTGTAATGGCAGGTACAGGAGCTGTGCTAGGTGGTGGTGGAGGCACCACTACTTCATCTTCACTGTTCTCACTGTCCTCAGGGGTCTTGACATAAAGTGACTTGAGTGTCTCTGATAACTCAGCTACTTAATCTCTTCTAGCTGTAAGTGAAGCTGCCCTGAAATCTGTAGGCCGCTCTATAGCTTCTGACCTAGGATAATGAGACGGTGGCCCCTCATGTGGTGCTACAGCTTGGTTTTGTTCATCAGACATGCTTACTATTTACTAATTGAGTGATTGATTGATAATATTCTAATCAATTGACCGGTCACTGTTCAGGCCTCAATTCTATAACGGTTGCTACAATATTAATTGTAGCATTAGCTATAGCAATAAATGAGGGAGGTGGTGGGTCAGTATAGAATAAATCAAAAGGGTAATTAGTAAAATAGCATTAGCTGAAATGAATGAATGAAATAAATAAACAAATAAAACTTAAAATTAGAAAGTATTCACTTACTCAAAATTAAATAATAAGTCCTCAAAAAGGTTCAACTAAAGGGAGCTCTTTCGGTTTAAGTGTCCAGGCACTATTGATAATTCAACTTAAATGTCCAAAAAAGAAACAAAAGCAATTCAGTCTATGTGGTGGGGATGGCAATTCCCCACTTACTACCTCTTGATCTCAGATTCAAGGTCTAATAATCCTCATTATACAACAGGTAGTCGGGCTCTCAATGGAAAACAGGCTCTCCAACCGTGCATATAACGAGCACAGATGCACGGTCTCTCATCAAGTAAAGAAATCAGCTGTGTTGGTCACGAAAGACAGCAAGCGCTCCTCTCTCCCCACACTATGCTAGGCGGCTAGGCTAGCGGTTTTCATGTGACGTTCAGGGACAGAGTAGCTAAATGTGGCATTAAAAAATTACAAATTCTATCGAATATCTTAAAGGACCTACACCATGAATTTTCACTTTTTCTATTTTAAAACCTTTTTTTGGGGTCCCACTGGCACCTTCTATCCTCACAAAGTCCTATTTCTGACCATTGTGTCTTTCTCTGTTTTTGGGAAGGCAGAGTTGAAAAGCTTTCCACGGGTTCTCAGAACAGTGCTGTTCTGAGAGTTGACGCATGTGACGTCACACGCGTTCCCCCCCCCCCCCCCCCCCCCCCCCCGCCCTTCGGGTAAAAACCAGAGCTACTGTTGTAAACCCAGCCCCTCATTTGTTTCTAATTTGCTTAGCCTCCACCTCCATCTGCAGCTGGCTTACTGTTCTGGGGCTGCTCACTCAGTGCTCTCTCACTCTAACTCCCTGTATAGTAGACAGAGTCATTTCCTTCTTTTATTCTATCAACATTTTTGCTATCAACGTGTCCAAGGAGAAGTCTTAACATTCCTGGATTGCACTATAAATGTGACGTTATAGACTGCGAGGACCCAAGCTTCGTCCCTTCTAACAAGGAAACAAAAGATTATTTTTAATGGCGATGGTCCTGTGTGGCTGTGAAGAAAACCATACCATTTAATTGTGGACAGTTACATTTCCCACAAACCACAAACCAGCCCCGGCCCGCGGGCGAGCCCTGGAGCTCAGCTCGCCGCGGTGGCCGGGTGGGTGCTCGCCGCCGAGCTCGCCGCGGTGGCCGGGTGGGTGCGGAGCTCCGCAGCCAGACGAAGGTCCACCGTCTCGGGCTGCGCGAGCAGGGCGAGCCCCCCGGAGCCCGCGGTCAAAAAGTTTGGGGACGCGGCTAGAGTGAGCTAAAACACCCCGGTCCTCCTTTCACTACGCCGCCTATTCTATCACTGTCCGCGGCTAGAGTGAGCTAAAACACCCCGGTCCTCCTTTCACTACGCCGCCTCTTCTATCACTGTCCGCGGCTAGAGTGAGCTAAAACACCCCGGTCCTCCCTTCACTATCCCCGGCTAGAAAGAGCTCCACACCCCGCATCTCCTCTCACTATCCCCGGCAACAGAGAGCACACACACCCCCGGTCTTCCCTTCGCTGTCCCTGGCTAGAGTGGGCTAAAACACCCCACCTCTCCCCTCACTCTCCCCGGGGACGCTGCTGCTGCCCGCTGCGCTGCCGATGAAAACGCTCCAAACAGGAGGAAGAGGTAAGCGACCAGACCAAGCGACCAAACACCGGAGATAGCGGTCAAAAGGTTTGGGAACCACTGTTCTATACTAGGCTATGATATCCTTGTTTCATTATCGCCAAAATAAACATTGTTCTACCGTGAGTGATACGTAGTATGCAGAGAAGAATATAGCTCAGCGATAGCCGATTCTGAACGTACTTTACTATTATATGAAATGGATGCTTCCCTCTGTTTCCCAAACACTGGGTCGGGACCCATTTGTGAGTCGCGGAGACAGTTTTATGGTTTATGGGCTGTTATATTTCATACATTTTTATACATTATACATAAATACAATGCGGGTGGGGTTGATTGTCTAATGTAGATTAACGTTCTCTAATGTCTGGTCTAGCAACGGTCGCCCTGTGTCACAGTAGGAGCGAGATCATTTAGCGACCTACAACCGGGTCGCGACGTGGTCGGTAGTTTTCAGCGACCGGGTCGCTAAATCGAGCGACCGGGTCGCTAAATCACCGACCGCGCCGCTAAATCGACCGACCCGGTCGCTAAATCTACCGACCTGCCTGCAGTTTTAGGTCGGTAGATTTAGCGACCCGGTCGGAAGATTTTGCGCCCCAGTCGGTCGATTTAGCGACCCGGTCGCTCGCTTTAGCGACGCAGTCGGTGATTTATCGACGCGGTCGGTGATTTAGCGACCCGGTCGGGAGGTTGCGTGGCAGGTTAGCCTAACTGAGGTAACGGTCGGGAGGTTGCGTGGCAGGTTAGCCTAACTGAGGTAAGGTTACTGAGGTTAGGTTTAGGGTTAGGGTTAGGGTTAGGGTTAGTAGGTCGGTGGAAGCGACCACCGGTCGGTGGATTTACCTACCCGGTCGCTGGATTAGCGTCCCAGTCGGTGGAATTAGCGTCCCGGTCGATGGAATTAGCGTCCCAGTCGACAGTAGGCTTATATCATACAACATAGGCCTACAGTAGGCTATAATCAGAGCTGCAACATTATCCTATTTTTGGTCTGTGGAGTGGAGAGGAGAGGAGGGGAGGGGGGAGGGGTGGAAAAAACCCACTAGGCCGTTTGGGTTAGGGTTAGGGTTAGGGCCGTTTTGGTATTGCAGCTGGAGGGCCTAATTATAGCACAGCTATAAGAAACAAAAGGAATGGTCAGGGTGTTTGTTGAGGGTTAAGACCTGTCTAAGACAATTTTGAGCATATATTTATACAGAAAATAGAGTTTTAAAAGCATGGTGTAGACCCTTTAAAGGCCCACTTCACCTCTGGTACAACCAGATTGAGATATTTTAATATTTCAGCATGACTAGTGATGCATTTTGCATCATATGATGCAGCATGATGATGCAAAATGCATCTAGTCATGCTGAAATACTAAAATATCTTAAAACACAGATTGAACACAAAAAATTACTTGGGATTGTGTTGATCGTGTCCCAAACAACAATAAAATAAGATCTGGTTGTCCCAGAGGTGAAGTGGCCCTTTAATTACAATGAAATGAAGTTGACGTGCAACGGGCAACAGTTGTATAATTGCAATATTACACTCGAGGGTCTGCATATAACACGGTTATCCTGCACGACAGCCTTGCCGCAGGAACGAGCCGACAGGCGAGTTCCGTAGGTAGGGCTGGAGTGTGCACACCCTCTCATGTAATATTGCTTAAATGGAACTGTTCATTCATCCAATGGAATAGGGAAATCGAAAAGATCCAATATCCTTCAGTGGTCTTCTGTAGTCTTCAAAAGTACTAGCCACTAAACTGCAATAATCTATCATAGACTTCAGAAAGCAAGATCTTGGGGAAAAAAATCCTCTTGCTCCTCTCCTCTCAGTGTTTCACACTGGTCTGGCAGCCCTCGGGCGCCCAGGTGCAGCAAACATTTTGATAGTGTTCACACCCCAATCAGTCTAGCCTGATGGGGTGATTGTTGGGTGGGGACTCAATGATCACAAAAGTTGAAAATAAAACACATTATAATTGAAAATAAAAAATATAAAGAAAATACATGTGACTCTAGGGCAGAGGTTACAAACGTACGCGCCCTGTAAAGTAGCGGCCCGGGTTCGCCTCCCGGTTGTTGCCGTGGTTGTGCTATATATATATATATATATATATATATATATATATATATATATATATATATATATATATATATATACACATACATACATACATACATACATACATACACACACACACTTGAGTACTGAACCATTTTCTGTAATGGTGGCCTCTAATTTGCATAATTGGGAGTAAGCTTACCACTAATATATTTAAATACCTTACACACATTGTCTGAAAAAGTTGGAAAAGTTTTTTTTTCTTTTTTCTTCTCTCACACAGATCAACTCACCAAGGGAAATATATGTATATATATATATATATATATATATATGTATATATTAGGGCTGTCAGTCGATAAAAAAATGTAATCCCATTAATCGCATGATTGTCCATAGTTAATCGCACGATTAATCGCAATTAATCGCATATTTTGTATTTGTTCTAAATCTACCTTAAACAGATATTAATACTCATATCAACATGGGAGTAGACAAATAGCCTACTTGCTTTATGCAAATACAGCATATTTATTATTATTTGGCATAATAACAAATACTGTCCATAATAGGCCTAACAAACATATAACAACTTGAGAAAATATCTGCTTCCATTAGGACAGATTAATAGTGAAAGGACCACCGCTCATCGAGGTACTGCATGCCTGAAGGTCTATGACCAAAAGCTTGCACTTTATTTAACTGAAAATAAAGAACATGATTTTGCACACTTTTGAGTGTGCGGAGGCTCCCTTAAATCGTTCATTAGGACAGATTTAAAATAAACTTGGCATTCAATCACTAAACCCCAGCATCCCTATTCTAAGGGGATATTCACCAAAAGTAGCAGATTTACAAGCTCATTACAAGATGCTACAAGAGCTTGTAGATCGGCTATTTTTGGTGAAGAGAGTTGGTGTATAAATATAACTCAACTACAGTGCAACTCAGGGGTGTTTTACAAAGCAAGCATGAGGCATTAGAGGGTCTAAATTGGTTTAACTGAAGTAATATTGATACATTCTAAATATTATCAAAGTATTCTGAGGCACCCTGGACTGGTGTTATTGGGCACCCTAGTTCACTATGAGAAACCCAGCTGTTATGATGTAGAGAGTACTAGAGACACTGATGGTTCGTTGGAGATGTGTGGCACACAAGCCATAGTCAGCCAGGCCTGCCGGATTTCAGCTGGAGTTGGGCCATAACAGCCGTATTTGGGCCATATATAGCCGGATTTGGTTTGGGCCAAACCTGTTTGCTATGTGGGTTCTCTGGCCGTTGTTGCATGCATTTGGTGGTCACTGTTAGCGTGTTGGTGCGGGGGTCTGGCAGGCACTGTATAAAGGACGTAGGCTATTATGTGCTTGTGTACAAGTTGGAGCGCTCCTGTTCTTGGGAGCATGTGTGTCTGGGGCTCGTGCTGTCTAGATGTGCCGTTTCAACGCTTCGGTATTTGATGCGGTGATATTGTGGTTGTCTGCAGCAAAAATCTCCATCGTTTTGTCTGTCTCATACATAGAGTTATGGGGTCTCATACTATGACTAGCCCTGCTGCTAGCCGCATCACACACTGACTGACTGTTGTCAGCGCATTCGCTTCCTCACTCTCTATACTACGGAGCGCACCATGGCTCAAACATCAGCTGCGTTAATCGCACGTTAAAAAAATGATCGGCATTAAAAGGATTGTGAGTTAACTAGTTAATAGCGCGCTAAATTCGACAGGTATAATATATATATATATATATATATATATATTACAAGTAAATTAAACCTTTACCCAGATACTTACAACAGCCTCCAGGACTTCAATGAAAACTTTGTTGAAGGTGCTGTTCTGGAAGAGGCCATTCCAGAACTGAGAGTCGACAGTTAGGATGACATCGTCTCTGGTCACATATTGACTGCTGTTATCTAGAGAAGCTCCGGCATCCGAAATGTTATGCATCACCACCAGAATCACAGGTTTGCCACCTTTCAAATGAATGAATCGATGATTAGATGAATAAATTAACTAACATATGGATTTATGGGTTAATATATTAATTAATCCAGCCATTTGTATACTGTAAGATTTCTCACTTGGAATCTCTTCCATTGCCTCTGTGACTTCATTTCCACTTTGTGAGGTGGTTCGGATGAATGCCATGATGAGGTCACTTTGGTTCAGAGATTCCGTGACCGTCAGCCTGAGTTGGCTAATTAATTTGGAAGGAGCTTCACCAATATCCACCAATTCCCCCTGATGGATGTACTGGTAGACTCTTAGATTGATCTGCACTGGAATCAAGATAAGAGATGTCTGTAAGGCTGGAATCTTAATTGAGGGAAACAGTGAACAAGTTGAGTATAAAGAACTGCCTAACAATGACAGGATACTACTGATTATGGAACCTTGCAGATTTGCAGATGGTGTGTGGAATGGTTGGTTATGACTCAAAGCACAGCTTGGTAACAGTTCATGCCAATTGGTGTTGCAGTGGGAGTGCCCTTCATTTTGTAACATAAGCACCACATGTTACATTGAGAAATAATCAAACCTCGGTTCGAAGTGAAGCGGTGAATTTCTATGCTATGTGTTCTAGAGCTATGAAATCTGTGTATAGATAGACAGATAAAACCTCTATTCTGAATTGTTATTTGAATAAGGTTTTCATAGTAGCATTAGTTGTGGATACAGTAGGTGAGAACTATTGCATGTACAGGACAGATGAAACCTGATGGCCGAATTATCATGTGAAGCTTGACCAATCCTCAAACACTACACACACATATTCTGGACGTACAGGACAGATAAAACCTGTTCATTCTTTACTGAAATGGCCATATATGGACATGGGACACACATTTTGCTTTTTGAAAAAGCCTATTCATTCTGGACTGTTATTCTGGACGTACGGGACAGATAAAACCTGTTCATTCTGGACTGAAAAGACCATATATGGACATGAGGTGACAGACATTTTGTTTTTGAGAATGCCTTTTCATTCTGGACTAAAATGACCATATATGGACATGAAACACACATTTTGTTTTTGAAAAAACCTGTTCATTCTGGACTGAAATGACCATATATGGGCGTGGGACACACAAAGCCACTCATTGGAAGTGGCTTTCACCGCTTCAAAAACTGGATATGGGGCTAAATCTAGCCTACTGAAATAGAAATAAATGCATGTTTACCTGGAGTGTGTCGGCCTGCAAAGAAAATTAAACACGCACACACAGCCACACACCCAAACACACAGAGGCCCAGAGACACACGGTGTGGACTGGCTACACACACACACACACACACACACACACACACACACACACACACACACACACACACACACACACACACACACACACACTTAACCATTAAAAGGTGCAACAATAAAGACAACATTTTAGGTGAATTAAGATAAAATACTAATAGTATAATAACCAAATATTAATGAATACTTAAGATAACCAAATACTCCCATTTTTTAAGTGCTTTTCTTAAAAAGACAATTACTGCATCAAAAGTAATAAACAAACTATATTATCAAAACTGGTCAAACATGAAGAACCCTGAAAATGGACGATCTACAAACTCACAACACTTAGCAACGCGAGCCGTCGTGAGCTTGTAGATCTGCTATTTTCCACAATATTTATCTGTGGAACAGAGTCAAACTAAATGTAATGCCTCAACTCTTACAATTCCATGGGCTTGTCAGGGTGGGGGGTCCCATTATTTTAGGGAGTCAACACCTGAAAAGATTGAGAACCACTGAAATACAGGATAGCTGATCCTATTTGTTTCTGTTTGTTTTGCTACAACATGTCATTACCTTCTCAAAATAATGGCCTAAGTCATGTTTTGAGGAAAATTACATGTTTTGCCTAAATCAGCTCTCAAAGAGTGTGACTTGGGCCAACAAGGCTTTAAAAAGAACCTCTCGAATCTGTCACAGTGAGTTTGAAGTTACAATGGTTAGTATAGGAAGAGGGTCTGATAAAATGAATATCAAATATTTAAATACCGAATTGAGCAACTCAAATCTGTCCTGGGTGTTCCCAAAAGCCTGATTAGATGATAAAATGAGCATGTTTTTTGAAAGTGAAATATCCCTTGAACAAGATGATTCTATTGTAGTCCAGGGAGAACTGACATCTGTACTATGATGTCACAGTCACCATCATGTTGAAAATAAGAAAAAAAAAAAAAAAAAAAAAAAAACAGCAAAGTTGCCCTTTAAGTCAAGAATGGGTAACTGCAGGCAAAGATGGCACCGCAGGTGGGAGGCTGGTTGCGATGGTAAATGACAGCTCGGAGTTCCTCAAGTTTGTGATAAGTTATATAAATCTAAGAAATTCAAAGTGGAACAAACTTGGATATTTTGACAAGGACTTGAGGAGAAGGAGGATTGTATTCAACAGTAACAACAACATCAACTTAAGCACTACAAGTTGACAACCATACCTTGTTACAGACGATCAGCTCGTCTGGTAAGAAATTATTAATTCCATATGCTTTCTGGTTAATGAATTGTCCCTGTGATGCTGTGTGCATTCATAGTACTAAAAGGTTTACAGCCGCGGCGGCGCTTAGACTTGCAGAAGGCACACAAGCCTGATTTGTATTGTATGTTGAAGCATGGTGTGGTGTCGCACAGCAATCATAACAGATCTGCAAGCCCAGAATGCGAGCAAAACGAACACGCTTTGGGTTTATAGATCTGCCCTGTCTGCTGCTGCTGTGTTTGGTGCGTCACCGTTGGAAGGACAAAATATAAATCACAGGCAGCAAGAACGTGAGGGAGAGAGAGAATGAGAGATGTACTGTATGACAACAGGGATTTAACTTTAGCCTATTTTGTGCAGATCTTGGCATGTTTTATGAACAACTGAACACGTGAAGTTGCCATTTCGCCAACTATTATAGGCCTACAGTATGTCTGTTCTCTCACTCTGCTGTAATTTGAGACACTGGTGCAGCCTACTGGCAATCTTTAATATTGTTTTTCTCTCTCTGGCTTTCGGGCCCTAAATTATGATTACTGATAGGGTCAGGCCGAGCTTCAGGCCGGCCCACTAGGGCCCAGTTAGGGCCGGGCCTTAATTTTCAGGCCCGTTGAGAACTCTAATCTCCATATACAGGCATAAAAGGGATTCTGTTAGGGATCTCCATATCATGAGCATAAAAGGGATTGTATCCCAGATGATGCCCTGTTAGGAGAACCACACTAACAGAATCCATTATGGCCAAGACAGATGGCGTGACCTTGCCCTTTAGGGCGAGGTTGATTTTTGCCCTTAGGCGTCTTACTGGTTTCTTTGGTATTGGTCACTCTTGGTGTAGCGTTCTGTTTGGGCATTAAATAATGTGTGCTCACATGACTTAATGAGGATGTCACAATGCAGATTGGCTATTTAAGTGTGGCTTATTATCCTATTGTTAGACCCTGACAAAGACCTAAGGTCGAAATGTGTTGGTCAACTTGTTGCCTTGCTCAGAAAATAAACCATATTTTGTCACTCAAGACAGAATTCTGCTGTCTACACCTTTGGAATTTGGCAGTACTTCTTTGAAACATTTTTTGTTCAGAGAAGCCGAAGTGTTTGAGCAAATCTACCCAGTAACAATTCTGCCCAATGATATTTTTTCCAACAACCAATCGTGAGGTCACTATCTGTCCCAGTGCAGATTTCTGTCATTCTGTCACCACCACACCCCACCATCTTTACGTGCAGTTACCCATGTGTCCTTTAAGCAGGGCTCTCTCTCTCTCTCTCTCTCTCTCTCTCTCTCTCTCTCTCTCTCTCTCTCTCTCTCTCTCTCTGGAACTGGAAATACATGGAAGCTTACCATAATTCCGGATGTGAAGGGAAACTGCACTATTCCCTGAATTATCTGCAAAGAGTCAAACAGAAGGAGAAAGAATGTCAGAAACCAAGACATAGTATATTGTAGGACATCAGCCTGGAATACAGCTCTGGAATACATTCAATACAATTAGGCTAGAGTGATAAAAACAATTGGGCTAGAGTGATAAGCTCAAAATCAGATGTACTGAGCTCGACATCAATTCAAGATCACTCATTACCGATAAACTGAAGGTGGCAAATTGTCTAGACAGTTGCTGGCTTACTACTATCATATTTTACACTATGAGGAAAAGCATAACCAAGCATTAAAAAAACAAATAATAATACTAGGTGTAAAGATGACTTTAAACTCAGCACAGTAACAACTGATATCCAAAAGAAAAAAACACTGGCCCCAACAACATCCCACCAGCAGGTTTCTCGCAGGCATACGTTTTGACTTTAATCGAGCTCTATAAGTAACTTTGATGGATTGATGGATTGAAGGATTTCTTCACCTACCGATGAGAAGAAATGTGCTCGCTAGATCATTCCTGTTGATCCTAATTAGTACTTTCACCATGATCTGATTGGCATGATTTGGATACTTCTGCAGGATCATGTCGATTGTTTGCATCCTGTCAGCGTTCTCCAGACGATGTCTTGGGAGCGGCTGGGAGCCTCCAAGGTTAACAGGCTGTCTCAGTTGCCACCGGAATCTCTGGAACTCTTCTCCGTCTAAGTCCTCTAGAATTTCCAAGATGCGGTGTTTCACTGTGGCCATGTTTGGTTCCTGGTAGAAACACAGCATGTATTTTAAAATCACAGCTTCATTCTCTTCATGCTTCGAGTGAAGAGCGCAAACACAAGCTTTCGCTGAAAATCAGTCAATGGATTACACATCATGTCCTTTTCTATGTTTCATTGTTCTAAGAACATTCCCAGCATTCTGTTATGTACAATGATTGTTTCTCTAGTATACTTGCATATTTCTGTGACTTGTATTTTGACAGAATTATTTTCATTTTCATAGGTCCATATCTTCAGTACATGTTGTAAAAATGTACAAAGACACATTCTGTTTGTTTAGTCAGGAACACGCACATCTGAGTAACCATTTATTGCATAAATGGAATACAGTTAATCTTGGTGTTAAATGGGCTTAGCGTTCGGAGATGCTCCCTGAATTTTGTGCAAGCTTTCTGAGCATGCTAAGAAAAATCAGGGAACGCTAAGCAATACCCCCATTGATTGATTGATTGAAGACTTTATTAGAAGTTTGCATAGAAAAAGGTACAGTTTCATGATGGTACAGTTCACTGGTACAAGGTCAACTAAAAGGAGATCCTAGAAAAGACTATGTTTATTTCCATTGGAAACCATTGAAGTATCTCATATAACATTGAATGACAGACGGATAAAACACAGTACTACAGTGGTTGTACCTTGAAAGTGCTGGTCGTGGCACTGATGTGGTACCACCATGGCAGCCAGATCAGTTGAGGCACCATGTTGTTACATGCCACAACCACTAGGTGGGGTTAGAGAGCAACTAATGCCCAGATAAAGGCATATGAGACAGGTTTGTTGCTTAACTGGGTAGTTAATTTAATTTTCAAGAATGAGTAGATTTTGAGCCAAAAACAATCTTTCAGTCAACAGCAATGACTTGTTGGCAATTGTATTAAAAAGATGTATTACTAAACTCTGGAATCCAGGGGAAAGGGTGAATTTACATGCGAGTTCTAATGAACTGAAAAGCAATTATTGCTTTATTCACAACTGTTTATCATATTTAACAACATTAAACAAATTAATTATTCTAATTTCAAAGTCTCCAGGACAGTAAAAATAAAGAATAAATAAAATAATTCAATAAAATCCTCCAGCCAACCATTAGAAGTTGATTATCACAATAAGTAATTAAATATAATAAGTAATTGTGAGTATTTTCTTTTTTAAAGATTGCTACTTTAAAAAACAACTATGTTTCTTACACTAAACAATGTTAGACAAAACAAACACAAAAGATTTGAAATCTATCATAATCAATGACAGTACAGAAGTTAGAACCAAACAAATTTTAAGTGAAAACATTCAAATCTCTGCAATGGACTGTAGATCGGCTATTTTCAAATAGCCATGGTATAAATAGGTGTAAAGTGGATAAATGTATATTTTATAATATTAAAAGTGTATGTGCAAAGTAATTACTAACTAAAGTTTTCAAATAAATGTAGTGGAGTAAAAGTACAATATTTGGATCCAATATATAATGAAGTAGAAATGAAAGTATTGGAAATTGGAAATACTCAAGTAAAGTACAAAATATCTCACAACTGTACTAATGTAGGCTTAGTTGCTTTACACCACTGGCGATCATAAATTTGAATTTTTTTTTTAAAGGAGGAAAGGGAACAGTTTGGAATCTGATCATCATCAACTTGCGACGGGCATTTCCCCTATTGAGTGAAAGATTAGCTATTTCTAGAAGAAATAAAATAATTAAGGTGTTTTTGATTTTACATTGTATTTATACAGGGCAATTATAATGTATTAAGGCGTATTTGTCGTATTAGCCAGGGATCCCTTTAAAGCCAGAGAGAGAGATTTCCCATCTGATACTCTGGTATAGTTTTATGGTGGATAGATATATTCTATGAACAAACTTTTATCAACAACATGCATCGCATCTGACACGCATTGTATACTGGACATTGATTAGACATTAGTTTTGATGACTCAGTGGCTGTTGCTGTGTGTGCATCATGAGAATGAAAAGTAAACTGTAGGTAGCTTCACACCTCAGGCTGCCAGGACCATTGATAGAATATTGGGTTAATTTGCATGTCAAGAGGTGTAGTGTTCAGTTTCACAGTCAACTCAAGAGAGTGAGACTGAAAGATCAGTTTATCCCCTTGTGCAAAACATTATGCTTGTTGTATCATGGTTGCGATGACGAGGCTACACTCTGACTGTACTATTTTACCACTGTCAAAGGAATAATTATCCAAGCATAATCGGAATATGAAATCTCTCTCTCTCAATCGTATATAAAATATCATATAAAAGTGAAACCTGCTATTGATCAATGAGTTTCTGCATTTACATGTGTAGAGTCTATGGACAGATCATAGAAAAATGCCCCAGAAAATGTGACAAGCTCAACGGCCACTAACTGTATGTTCATCATGTTAAAAAATATTTTGCCTTATTCACACTATGAAAAGCCAAGCTAATGGTTTGAAAAAACAATACAATAAAATCTTCCATTCAACAATTAGAAGTTAGTAATCACTTTACGGCTATTTTGTATATCCCTATGATGATTGCAGAAGAGACAAAGTTAAAACGATAATAAAATAAGTCATTAGTATTCTTTCAATAGAGATTGTTTCTTAATTTAGGGATTTAAAAGTCTTGCTCAGGGACACTTCAGCAAGTAGGTGGCCTGGCCAGAATTCGTACCCGTGTACTCCCAAACCCCCAACCCCCCAACCCCCCACTGTGTGTGTCTGACTCTCTCTGTGAGTTTGTTTGCTAAACTGTGTCACATGGGGGGTTGGGACTTGTAGCTTGGGAGTTGTGGTCATTCGAAGAACTTTGCATTATTTCTCTAATAAAAAAAAAAAAAACATTATAATAATAATGTATTATGTACCTTGGTGCCAAGGTGTAATGAAAATCAGGCAGCAGCCGTTCGCAACTTGTAAAATTTCTCTTTACATATCTACTGCGTACTGTGTTCTATTTGTCTGTCATTCAATGTTATATGAGATACTTTAATGGTTTCCAGTGGAAATAAGCTTAGTCTTTTCATGGATCTCCTTGTAGTAGACCTTGTACCAGTGAACTGTACCGTCATGAAACTGTACCTTTTGCTATGCAATCTTCTAATAAAGTCTTCAATGCTTGGTATGCAATCTTCTAATAAAGTCTTCAATGCTTGGTAATACAATGTATTCTCTATGCAAACCAGCTTTAAAAATTTCCAAGCTGGAAAAAAGCTGGAAATGTTTTAAGCTGGTTTGCATAGAGAATACATTGAATTACCAAGCAAACCATTAGCTTGGCTTTTCGTAGTGTGAATGCAGCATTACTCTTACGAAGTTCTTGAAAAATAGATTCCTCAGCAGGGGATTAAACTCTGTTCTCCCATATGCCATTCCATGACACTATCCACTAGACTAGCACTACAGAATGAAAACTCATACATTGTTCCTTTAGCCTCTAAAATGTTGTCCATTCAAACTGTTTCAATTTGTTTTATTTAAACCGTATTTTTCTAATTGTTGACTGAATATTTTATGTACTATTAGGCCTATTATTATTATTATTATTTTCCTGTCATGGGTCATGGGGAAATTAGAATTCATTAGCATACTTATTATTACAAATCTAGTTGAGTTCTAGGCACATCTAGTTTTTCATTTGTCAAATGCTTTTAAGTATAATAAACACAGTTGTGTATAAAGCAACAATTGCATTTCAATTCAACCTGAACTCTGCATTGTCGTCTAAGTTTTCTTTAATTAATAACAATCACAATGAATCTGTTCACCCTTGCTGTGTTGCCAACACTGTAATGTAGGGTTCATGGACTCACATGTGCCTCCCTGTGGCAGATAAGCCACATTACATGCTGTAACACCTCTAAAAAAGGTGGTACCACATTTACTCACATTTACTCAGTGGCACTACAGTGGTGCCACAGAGGCAGCCAACTGGTGACACTGCCAATCTTAACTGCTAACCACTGTATGCAGTAGACATCGTGCAAGGTGGAGGTTGGGGTGGAGGAGGCAGCTAGCAGCGAATGATTCCGAAGCTTCGGAACCAAGCATAGGTAGAGAAAGCAAGCCCTATTTAAAGGAGCCTTCTACTGATTGAGAGCTTTGATTGGAGTATGGCAGTCATGTGACGTAATGACCAGCAGATATGATAATGAGGTATGAGAACAGAGCTGACTAACAGCTGACTAACAGCTGGGCGGGACGACTCCTGTGTCCTGCATAAACTAACGCTGTCGCTTCATTTTAGTCAGGAACACTCACGTCTAAGTAGATTTAACCATTTATTGCATATATGGAATACAGTTAATCTTGGCGTTAATGGGATCCATTAACTGACTTCTGCATGATTAATGAACTATGCCAAAAGACTGCCAAGTCTTGAACCACAAAGAGAAGTCATTGTACACTTAGTAAATAACTATGTGTAGCAGCAGATAGCTGCGATCTCTGTGTTGTTTTATTAACTATGCTAAAAGATACTGCTGCATCTTAAAAAATAGATCATTCTAACGTTAGTGAAGAATGTAATAACTAGCAGTAAAGCTTCACTGCTGGCCTTGGATTATTATTTTATTTTTTCCAGCGTTCTGAAGCTTCTGAACCAAATTTTATTAAGAAGCAGTTGTTAAAAGAAAAAAGGCCATTCTACAAATACGTGTATAAGAGTGGATCAGCTACACTTGCTGCGCTGTGCCCCAACCTTAAATCATACTGTGCCGGGCCACTTGGGGGCACCAAAGTCTGTTGAGTGGCCAGGGTCCACTCCATAGAGGAGCGTTGCAACAGACAGGGACTCACGTAGCAGTCACGTGCATGGTCACGTTTGTGCATGTGATGAGAAATACCTGGATGAAGATGGCTACAGGATTGCTATAGGCTAACACTCATTTAGAAGATCGATTTTCACAGTTCAGAGAAAATGAGCTCCAAAGATGTGACTTTGTATTGGATTCGGAGGCACGATGCGGAGGCGTTAACCGATTACGGGCCGATGTAACCATCTAGACTCGGTCGTTGGGAAGGACCACCCACATCTCTACAAGCAGCTCAGGGTAAGTAAAATAGCATAAAAAATATTGTATTGTATTGAAAAAAAGCCGGACTTGTTCGGGATAGGCACAAAAAGGGTTAAGAAGGGGGTGCATGCTGTGCCCCAACACTTAAGAAGAGGGTACGTGCTGTTTAAGGTTACCCACCACACTAGGTAGACGTAACCCTGCAATTGGAAGTTTACATTAACAGCTGCCCTTTTATCCGTCTGTAAAATGTGCCCTCTTCAGACCATGAATGCATTCTTTTTACTATGGTAAAAGAAATGCAAATGTCCCCTTTCCATGAATACCTGAAGGCTGCATTCAAGATAATTGTCCACCAAAAGTCCCTTTTACATTTAGAAATGTCAGCCCCTGCCTCTCTAACATTCTCTGCACGTCCCTGCTGCCGCTGAAGTGAAAATCATGTTTTGTTTTTTTTTGCGAGGTGAAACGCAAACAAAGGCCACCTGGAAGATGGATGTTAGATGTCATTTAGCCTATGTGGAGCATGTCATCTGCGGGGACGGTCGACCTAAATATTCAGAGAAAATCTGTCTATCTGCAACACAAACGGACCGACGCACGCAAGCCAGCTGAGTCTCGTCTCAGTCTGTGATTACTCTGGTGGGGCAGCCGAGAGCGGAGGAAAGTTTTGTGATGCGAGCTGTGGAGTCGTCGTGGACACTGACTGGACAGGTTGGTGTTTGTTGGGGACTGAGCTGAGCCTGAAAATCTAACTGTTCTGCATGACGCACGGCGCACGCAACCCCCCGCGATAGCTCTCACCCCTTGGTCCTCGGAGCAGCGGCTGAGGTGCGCTGCTGCTGCGCTAGTGTCTAGGCTATTAGTCTAAAAAATAAGCATTATATATAGCATCAGTCAGACACAGTTCGGACCAAAGACCTGGCCAGATCGGGTCCGTTTCCCCGGTTCCATTAAGGGGCGGATCCAATCACTTTCGGCTCCAATTCGGGCCGGGGCTAGAAAATCTTTTCTCGGGGCCATTCGGTTTGGTCCAAATTCCCTCGGTTCCATTTCGGCTCGGCTGTTTTGTTTTAATAGGCCTACATATTTTTCCAATGCATGCCAGGTCTTGTTGACGGATTTGGAAGAGATTTTGAGACAAAAACGCGACATGCAATGTGTCTGTGTGTGACATTCTCCTCCATAGTACAGGGGCTTATACTGATATTTTCACAAATCGGTACCACCCAAGGTGACCGTACGTTTTTTACATTTTTGTCTCCCTACATGTCTCTAGTTTACGTTTTGGTATGATAACCCTTTCTGAGAAGTAGCTTAATTGATGTTATCAGCCGCTAGAGTCGGTCTCCCATCGACTTTCTATACTGGATGAAAATACCCAGAAAACATTTCTTTTTTTTCTGGGTGGATGTGAGGGGTCTAACTAGGGGTTTGTCATGATGCTGAATCCATTGCAAGCATTTGTTTTGCACAAGAAACATTCCTTGGGCTACACATGGACCCAGAAAACGATGGTCAGTTTCAACAGTTTTGTGGGCGTTTTCTGGGGCCATTTGTAGCCCCATGAATGTTTTTTTGTGCAAAACAAATGCTTGCAATGGATTCAGCATCATAACAAACCCCTAGTTAGACCTTATTTGTTATGTTAAATAGCTACTGATTATCCCCCTTGGGATAATAAAGATATCTATCTATCTATCTATCTATCTATCTATCTATCTATCTATCTATCTATCTATCTATCTATCTATCTAACAAGTAGCCTGTCTAACATCAGCCATAAGCATACCAACATCATCATCATCATCATCAGCAGCACAGACTTTATTTGTTTAGATCGATTCATGCCATTATAATGATTAGTGTTATTGACCTGGGCGGAATGTGAGTTACTTTCATCAAGTCTTGTCATATGAACTGAGAAAATATGTGTAGACTGTTAGATATAAATTATGATACATAATTGTATGGTTTGTGTATGAGGGTCATATGACCATATAAGGATATATTATGAACTGAACTTACAGTATAGGAGACCACATTTTGGTCGGATACTGTAAGCTCAGGCTAATAGATTACAGGTCATAGTAACTTTGGTTGCCATGACTATAATCACGTTTTGGTTTATACTGTATGTCACTAGTGGAAAAT